>NC_090921.1:434353438-434526277 GCF_040938575.1 Ambystoma mexicanum | reverse complement strand
CATTTATGGACCTCAGAAGGATGAAAAGCTGAGTTAGCCTTGCTGGGATTCGAACTTGTGACCTGCTGATCACGCGCAGATCACAGCAGGGAGCGCTCAACCCACTGACCTATTTTACTGGCTCTGATGTGGAATGTCTCGGATTATGATGGCCTCATGAGGGTGTTTGGTCAGAAGATTCAATCCTCCTTTAAAAGGCCTGGGCACCAAGCGCCAGAAAGGCGAATGTGGGCGTTTGCGGCACTCGGAGTCATGAGTGAAGAGAAAGGGGTCAGGATGCTACGGAGACCCCTTACAGGTAGGACATTTCTTGGCTTCACTTTCATCTACTTCTTCCTATCGCACCATTTCAGTGGTCGCAGTGGGCGGGAGCGGTCGGGAGCGGTGCTCCTCGACTTCTTTTCATTTAGTTTTACCGTTCCTATACTTTTATTTTAAAAAGAATACGTTCCGGAATGGTTTCGTTTTAAAATAAAAGTGTAGGAAGAAGTTGAAACTTGCACTTTCAGTGCACTGCCCAGGCAGTTCACTTAAACAGCAGGCACATGTGTTTTGGGGGTTTTATTGTGGATGGGAGGGGGCTTGACGATGGGGTCTGTGGGAAGCGGGGACAGGCGAGTAGGGTTCATAATTCCACTACTTCTTTTCCTACACTTCGACCACTGCACCATTTACCTATATATGGCGGGCCATCTCATCATTCCATACTTTGGTAGTCAGAGGCCTGGTTTGCCATCTTCTTAGAGGGACAGCAATTACTTAGGCCCCTCTGCGTAGATATTCTTGTCTGTAGGATGTAAATAAGGTGCTGAGTATGTTGTCTGACTGGCCGCATAATGAACTCCTTTCATTGAAAGAATGAAGTGCTAAACTACTCATGTTGATGTGTTTGGTTCTATGCGGAAGAGTGGGAGTTGTGAGGGCACTAAACCTGCAGGCACGATTGTTCACTGCAAAGAGTTTAGACTGTCTAGACGTGCTCGTGCTCAATGCAGACTTATTGAATGTTTGGCATTGACTTAGATACCCACTTTGTGTGTGTGGTTCTGTGCTCAGATACCCATGAGAATGTCCTCAGATCATTTTTTATTTCCTTTAAAACGGCTCATCTTCCTGTTTCCTCTCCCACTCTCACTAGTGTTGTACTCGGGGCATACCCCGGGGGGCCCACACGCATACACACATACTTGCACACAGAGAAGACACGGGACGTGTGTTGCTGGTATGGAGCCCCGGCAGCAACTGCCGTCCTGGGACCTCCCTTTATTAAACACGCATGTGCGGGCCCAACTGAGGCTCGCGCATGCTCCTAACCGCTGCGTGCTATGTAACCTCCCCCCTTTTTCCCAAACAAAGGAAGCAATTAAACATTAACTATAACAGTAACAAAACTTGGCTTACAAGAACAGTTCAAAGTCTCTTATGAGACCGGATCCATGACAAAATCTTGGAACCTGGATGAGCGTCGACGCCCCACTCTGCTCGGGTACCTTCTGGCATCTTCTTAGGATATTCCCGGTGTCCCGGGAGCGTCCGAGGATCCTTCCTCCTCCAGTGTTGCTGTTGTCCCTTCCAGTAGGCTGGCCTCTATCCTCTTGAAGTAGGATACATTCCTTGTGACCGTTCTTCTCTCATTGGCTGCCCTGACCATAGACCCCTTCACATGAGTCACTTCTAGTGGTCGGGTCTCATATGTGAGGGACAACTTCGCCTCTGGATTTCTATTCTGTACTAGTACAGTTTCCCCTACTTCAATAGTCTTTTCTTAGAGGTTTGTCTGTGCGCTTTCATTCTCATTCTTGGCCCGTCGCTCCAGGCTGATGCGGCTGTTGTCAATCACCCCGGGGTTACTGTCACTACCGCCTGTTCCTGGCGGTTGTGGAACAGGTGGAAACATGGCCACCATCAAACTGTGCTGCCACGTATTCTCCCTAGACGTCGTTGACGGTCTAGTTTTTTTTTCCAAATATGGCCGCCGCCGAGTGTATATTACCATTTTACACTCGGCAGTCCGGCACGATGCAACTCTCGTCCTTTCCCTTGTTGCTTATGCTCCATTGTATTTCCCTTGGCGGTGATCCGCCCCTGTTCCTTGTTTCTTCTTTCCCTCTTTCTGCCTGTTCAGCCTTTCTCGTCCCTTTCTGACCGTTCATCCTAGTTCTACCTCATTCCTGTGTCTATGTCCAGCCAGTTTCTCTTCCAAAATCACTTCATTCGGATATGTATCTCACCTGCCTTTGATCGTTCTGTGTGTTTCCATTGACCAGCTGCGCTATTGGCGTTTCCCATCATTGTTCCTGGACCTGCGTGTATTCACCGCTCCGGAGGGGTTTTTGTGCTGCAAGGCTTTTCCCCTTGCTTCGTGCTGCCTGTTGCGGAAGGGAGTCTCTGTTGATTCCAACCCGGAGTCACAGTGGCTTCCTTCCGAGGCTGGCCCTATCTACTGAAGAAGAACAAAGCCCACATTTGTCGCACACGCAGGAAGAAGTTGGACTACTCTTCTACATCAGGTGAGGAGGAAGGGGAGCTTGGAGACGTTCTGTGTTTAAGTGGAGAGGAAGACATCACATGTAAACCTGATAACTTACCTGCACAGTCTGATATCCTTGATAGTTACGTCCCTCTACCTCTGGCAGCAGTCCTCTGGGGCAGCGACTGAGCAGTGCCTCCGCCGGTGCGACCCCTGTGGATTGGTGGGGGGTAGTTCAATATTTTCAGAGGAACTCGAAGAGGTTCCGACACAGTTCCCCTCCCCCATCCAACGAGATTCTGAAGATTTTATTGATTGTCCTTATGAACCTCTCGGCCTCCTGTTTGCTCTTGGCCATAACGCTGTGACTCTCCTGTGTTTGATGCCCTTTCCTCCAGATACTTGGCGAACCACTGTCCCTGGAAGGGTGGGCCATTATCGGAGCACAGTTCAATCGGAAAGCCATGGATACATCTTCTCCAGTGCCAAGATGGTGTGGTCACATGCAGTAGACTCTACCAGTTCCACCTCTGGGTATCTCGACCACTGGTATACAACTGCCAAAAAGTACATGCCCCTTCCTGTGGAGCCGAAGTCGGCGTGCACCGTCCCCCATGGCTGCTTGCTTCCCTCCATGGATCTAATCGACGGGCCCCTCTCAGCAGGACTGGCCGCTTGGCACGGAACGCAAGCATGCACAAAGCTGTCCACTCTCCATTCCAGGTTGGGGAACTAGACTTTAAGTCTCAGGCGTGCCTTCGTTTTAGCTGCTCCCTGATGCCCTTTGTGTGCCAGTTGTAGCACCTTGGCCTCCAAGATCCGTGGGATGACAATTTGATGATCCCGCAGCAGGAGACCATCCTCGGTCACTGAGAGTTCAATCCGTGATTTCCACAGGGCTTGAAGGTCACTCTGGGCTCCTGCCTTCCACCTGGCATTGTTGTTGAGGACGTCTCTCCACTTGCCGTTACTCATAGCTCCCTTGATGACCTGAAATATTTAATCTTCTTCTGATGCGTCTGCTATCTCCTGGTGTGAGAGTGCCACCGGCAGAGCTGCCTCCACGACGTTGCGGACCATGTCGATGCAGTCCACCACCTCACCCTTGTCATAGTCATGCCCAGCCCCTGGATGCCTGGATAGATAGTCCGCTGGGTTATAGGTGCCTGGACGATATTGCAATTTGACACTACACTCGATCAGCGATAGTTTCCACCGTTCGATCCGTGGTGGCGGTTTGGAGATCCAGCCATGATTGCAATGAGTGGCTTGTGATCGGTGATGACAACTACAGGCTTTCCTAGGTTGTATAACCTGAAATGCTTGCATCCCAACAGAATGGCAAGAGCTTCCTTCTCAATCTGCGAGTATCTTTTCTCAGTTTCCGTGAGCGCCTTGCTGGCGTATGCTAAGGGGCGCATATGTCCATTCGAGTCCGCTTGCATCAGAACTACACTCAGTCCCACCGGGCTAGCAGCCACAACAATCTCTGACTCCCTTTCTGGGCTAAAGTATGCCATTGTCTCTTGGCCTGACAGTGCGGCCTTGATGTTATTGAAATGCCCTCTGTTCCTTGGACGTCCACACCCAAGCCACGTCGTTCCTTGTCAGTGCTGGTAAGGGTTCTGATAAGGACGCCAGGTCACGAATAAACCTCCCGCAGTAATTCACCATACCCAGAAAGCTTATTATCTCTGCTGGTGATTCCAGGGGGGGGGCACCTCGCGAATGTCCCGCACCTTCTCTGGATTGGGAGAGATGCCCCCAACGTGGAAAACAAAACTGAAAAACTCTATACGATTCTTGAGAAACTTGCACTTTTTCCTATGTAGTCTGAGTCCTAGACCTTTCAGTCTATCCATAACCCGTTCCATCCTTTTGAGGTGTTCGGATTCCGACTAGGCTAACACTAGGATGTCAACCGACATATTGAGGACACCTTTTAGTCCCGCCAGGGCTCCACGGACGGCATTTTGGAAAATTTCAGCCGCTGACGAGACACCAAAACAGAGTCTTTTGAATTGGTGTAGCCCTTTGTGGGTGGTAAATGTTGTTATGTACCGTGAATCTGGGTGGAGTTCCAGCTGGTGATACCCAAACCTTAGATTGAGCTTAGAAAACACTTTTGCTCCTTGTAGCTCACCCACAATGTCATCCAGCGTGGGCGTGAGGTGTCTTTCCCTTTTAATGGTGGCATTTGGCAACCTCATGTCCACACAAATGCGGAGAGCCCCTGGCTGTTTGGGCTTGGGTTCTACCACTATGGGGGAGACCCACGGCATTGGGCCTTCCACCCTTTCAATGATATCCATAGCGACCAGCGATTGAAGTTCTTTTTCAACTTGTGCCCTAAAATGGAATGGTATCCTTCTGTGCTTGAGGGCTGTTGGTCTCTTGGACCCATCAATGTGCAGTCTAATAGGGTCACCTTTTAGTTTGCCCACACCCTGGAAGACGCTTTTGAATCGATTCAGCAGGCGGTCAATGTCCGACTGGTACACCGCTATAGTGAAGTGCACAATATTTAGGGTTTCAGAGGCGGCACAACTCAGAAGGGAATGCGGGTTTACGGGGGTCACAAAGAATCTGGCCTTGATCTTATTCAGTCCATGTGAGACTGGTGCCACGAAGACTCCCTGAATTGGTAGCAGCGTGTCCCCACCAAAGATGTATATTCGGGCCCTGGACTCTTCTAATGTGGGCAGACCCGGGAGGGCCTCCTAGTGTTCCACTGCTAGGACGCAGACTGACGCACCTGTGTCGATCAAAACGGGTGTGACAAATCTCCGATGTTCACGGTGCAGGTTGGTTGCTGTTAGGATCAGCCTTCCTTTTTATGGTTTCACCTTCTGAATGCTGTATGTATGTGGTGATGTCATCTGTGGAATGTATGAGGTATCTTGGAGTGTTTGTGTATGAAAGGGTTCTAACCCAGGCAGTTGATCTAAGGAAGCCTGGGTGGTGGGAGCCAGTGGGTTTCCCTCATGATTTCCTCCTATCTCCTTATGGACTTGATGAGACCTGATTTTGTACCTGTAACTGAAGAACCTGAATAAAGCAACCATTAAGCATACCTGCAACTGCATCCTGATTATATCACTATGACCCAGACCGGGACATAACAATTGGCGACGAGGACTGGTCTCCAACAGGACTGGTTGGATGGACCCTGAAGGCTACAAGGCAACAGGTACCTGTGTGTGTGTGTGTGGTCCAGGATAAGGAGAAAGGAGACACTGCTGCGGGGGGTGCAGAGCAGGAGGGAAGCTCAAGTGAGAGACTGTACAAGGAGAGGGAACCCACTGCCCCCATGGTCCAGGAAGAGTCCCACCACCCAGGGCTGAAAAAGTGACAGTGCCTTGGTAGGCGTAAGGACAGGCACCCAGGGCTAAGGAAGTGTTTGTGCACTGAGCAGGGCTCAGAAGGACTGGAAGTCCCGGTAGGCACCCTGGGCGGAGTAAAGCAGGCGACCCTAGTAAGCACCCAGCTGCAAATGGATTGTTCTTATACACTGGGAATAAAGCCTGGGCTGCAGAAGCAGTTTTTAGTTGGTAAACATAAGAGAGAGTGCTAAACTACATCTGCCCACGGCGCCAGTGAGTGGATGTGCCCACTAGCCAGAGACAGGTTAGCAAGCTGAAGAGGTAAACAGAAGAGAGGGAGCGAGTTCCCAGCTCCCCGTGGTATCGTAGACTGCTTGCAGCCAAGATAATGGCGCAGTTCTGTCATGGAGGCGCTTTAAAATGGCACGAGAAATGGAGGACCTCAGCAAGGAAACCTCAGCAAGCTCCGAGCGAAAGGAGATCAGTCCCGTGTTTAAGACTTTCATAAAATTAGTTGGACACAGTAAAAACAGTTTTTTTCGTCAGCTGTGTGACGGTTGGTGAGCAGAGCTCAGAGCAGCTCTGCGCTTCAGTGAGACTGATGACATCAGCGCTGCTGGTGTGGGAGCTAGCAATCGTTTGGAACTTTCTGATTGTGAGGCTTTGCGGCATTCTGCGCGAGCTGGCCTTACCATGGAGTGTTGGGCGCTTACCCGGCGATCGCTTCCTAAACCATTTGAGCTGCCGTGTTTCGGCATTGATTATCAGAATAAAGCACCCATATGCGTCCCTACGTGACCAGGAAGCAAGCAGTGGACCAATCATAGCGTCCATGGGCGTGTTCAGGAAGCAATCCTGTTGTCGTCCATTCTTAGCTACAGACGGTGATGTGTCTGTGGTTAGCGGCGCAATTAATCTGCAATGGACAACAGCTGGAGTTGTATGTGCCTCGAGGCTGTGTTCCCAGGATACAACTGAATTCAGAGTGGTACAGTTGTTGAGCGGCTGTTAAAGTTGCCAACCGCTCCGTGATCAAGTGAGAGTGGCCATGTGAGATAGTTGAAATCCACATGGTTTTTCAGTCGCTATGCAGTTAGCTCGGATCGGAAGTGTTTGTTTACCTTTCAGGAATTCCAATGTAACGTTACTTATGGAATGCAAGGATGTTATTAGAGTTGCCTGGTGTGCATGACTGAGGTGGATGCCTTTTAAGTTTTACAGCTCGGTAGTCTAACGTGGAATGAGTTTAACAGTTTCTGAGGCTTTGCAGCTAGGATTCGTGGCAAAGGTGGCAACGTGAACTTTTAATATGTCACCAGGAATTTTTCAGAAAAGGTTGCATTAAAACTGTTTAGTTTTAGGCATGGAGAGTTAGTTTGACATATCTCACTAACATTCATAATAATGTTGAGAATTTTGCAGTATGTGAGTAATGAGTTATGTTGCAATTCATGTCTGTTAATCCTATGTTTCATGATCTCTCTAGTTTTTAACCATTTTGAGGATTTTGCAGCTTGTAGCGTTGTTTCCTGCAATGGACAACATGGACTTATAGATTTTGACACCATAGATATAATTTCTGAGTAATGTCATATTCATGTGTTTAGTTTTGCCAAAAATATTTTAAGGACATGTTCTTTGATGTGGAGTGTGGGTAGGGCCCTGCCCACACCCCACTATTTCCACCTGTTAGTATCAACATGTCTTTTCTTAAGTGTTGAGTGGTTATGTTGCAAAACTGTTTGAAGATGCATGGCATGCATGTAACCAGTGTGAAGTGTGTGTGCGCTGACTGGTTGTGGCTAATCTAGTGACTCTGCAGAGTCATTGTGTATGTGACTAATGGTAGTCTAGTCAAGACTCAGAGGAGTCTTGATAGTGATTTGTGAGACTGGTGGTAGTCTAGTCAAGCGGCTCTGCGGAGTCATGATAGTGAATTGCGTGACTAGTGGTAGTCTGGTCAAGCAGCTCTGCGGAGTCATGTTAGTGATTTGGGTGACTAGTGGTAGTCTGGTCAAGCGTCTCTGCGGAGTCATGTTAGTAATTTGTGCAGCTCTGCGGAGTCATGATAGTAATTTGTGTGGCTTTGCGGGGTCATGATGGTAAATTGCGTGGCTCACAGGAGTCAGGGTAGTGATTTGTGTGGCTCATAGGAGTCAGGATAGTGTTTTGTGCTGAGCCATGATGGTGAGTGATTGATTATTATTGTTTTTACTTGAAGTGTTGCTTCTAGAGTCATCCTGGATTTTGTTCTGGGTGGTTCTGGGAGCATGGCAACAGAACATCTTGGTAGTGGGGTTACCTGGTTGTTTTTAGTAGCTATGAGGGCTCGAGGTGTCTGGCCAACACCTCAAGGAAGTATGGTGGTATGGTTGACTGGTTCTCCACTTGTTGCCTCTGTTCTCCGTGTTGCTATGAAGGTTGAGTGGTTGAGGATGAGTCAAGTGAGTGTGTTTTGGTTGATTGGAGGCGCCTGTCTCTTTAGTTGCCATGAGTCTATGGTCTGGTGTAGTAGGTTAGACATGTTCCTTGTAGGTGTGTAGCGGACTTCGTGCCAGCCCGTATAGGTGGCCGTTTGTGCTCAGGTGTGGCAGTCCTGAGGTCTACCAGTGGCAGTGGTGGACGGGAGGTGTTTTGTTTCCTCAGGTTGAGTATGGCATGCTGGTTAGTAGCCCAGAGGGGCAGGTCTGTGCTCCAGCATGGCAGGCTGGTGACCCGTTGGTGGCAGCGACGGGTGGAAGGTGATGCGTGATTTTTTTGAAGGACAGAAGTTGTTGTTGTTTAGATGGTGGGGTGCCGTTACCGGATTGTTAGTTACGCCTGGTTGTCCAGCTGTTATATTCTTGGTCTTTTAGAGTGACTGGCAGGACATCGATGCTTGAGGCCCTTCCAATGGTTAGGTGTGATGACCGCTTTAGGTCACGGTGTGCTTGAGGTGTGAGACTGGATTGTTTGGGATTGTAGGGGAAGGAGGTGTTAGGAATAGCCTTCCCTTCTATGGTTTATAAGGGAAGGAGGTGTTAGGATCAGCCTTCCTTTTTATGGTTTCACCTTCTGAATGCTGTATGTATGTGGTGATGTCATCTGTGGAATGTATGAGGTATCTTGGAGTGTTTGTGTATGAAAGGGTTCTAACCCAGGCAGTTGATCTAAGGAAGCCTGGGTGGTGGGAGCCAGTGGGTTTCCCTCATGATTTCCTCCTATCTCCTTATGGACTTGATGAGACCTGATTTTGTACCTGTAACTGAAGAACCTGAATAAAGCAACCATTAAGCATACCTGCAACTGCATCCTGATTATATCACTATGACCCAGACCGGGACATAACAGTTGCCTCCTCTGTTTCGCACCTGATGCAATATTTGAGATAAAGAAGACCTCCTCCTCATCCTCCTTTTCCTCTGCAATGTCCAATTTCTGCACGCACGGCTCGATCTTCGACACACTCCTGAAGCGTCTGGTGTTTCCCCCACTTAATCTTGACGGTCCCCTTGACGCAGCCACTTGATTCGCTACACACTCTCGCATAGTGTCCAGGTGTGTTGCACCTTCCGCAGAATCTCGTTTTTGCGGGGCATTCCCCTGAGTGCGGCAGGTCGTACCCACAGTATTGACAGGACTGTGCTCATCGATGAGGAAGAACTGTCCACTCTTTTCTGTCCCCAGCATGTCTTCCCTGGGGCTGAGCGACCAATAGCAAAGGCGTCCTCACTCTTACTAGGTTGCACAGCCGCGTCCATCCTCGCGCCTCTGTTTTCAGCCAGTTCTTAAGTGCGCCCTGTGTCCAGGATTTGGGTAAGCGTCAGGCCTGGCTCTCGAAGTACCTGTCTCCACAGCTTCCCGGCGCTACAACCTTGTATTAACTAGTTACGCACCATCCCCCCATCTGCAGGTACTTGCCAGGTGTCTCAGTCTTGCACAAAACTGGTCCAGTAATTTGTCGCCCAGTTGCCTTTCCGCACTCATCACGAATCTGTCGAAGTCTACATTCGCAATGGGGAGAAAATGGTACTGGAGGGCTTGCTTGACAGCATCATAAATCATGATTTCCACTCCGAGACATTTCAGAGGCAAGGCGCATATTAAATAATCAGCGATCATGGCTAGTTATCTCACCTGATCAAGACCCAACCATCACAGCATATCCTGCACGTGTAAAGTCTCTCCAGTATCTAAAATTCTTTTTCAAAAACACTTACATGGAGTGCGCTTCTGGTACACATTAATTAAGTTCACAACCTTGAAATTGTTGTTTCTCTGTTACCTCTCTTGGCATTGAAATCATATAAATCTCTTTTCACTGTTAGTAAACATCCTTTTTTATTTTTTGTTTCTTTTCAAACATATAATTCCTTCTTCAACTGTTTAAGCATATCCTTATAATTTTTGCCTCTCAACACGTGTTTCTCCACGTTTAATGCACGTGGTTCATCAGGAGAGTTTCTAATTAAAAAAAGAAAATTATACAGAAAATAAAACAGAATAAACTCTTTATGTAGATCCGACAGTGGTGGTATTGAATTCTATATGCAATCATGAGATAATTATCTATCTGACATACTCACCAATTTATTGTTAATTTTTGTATTATTTCCAACTTCCTCAATTGTTAATGATTTCTTTCATTTTGGAAAAAACTTTTTTCTTATTTTCTTCTAAGTCAAATATTTGATAGGTTTCTGCGCAATGGTAAACAAAGGTATCATAAGTAAACATTTTTAAACTTTCTTATTTTTCCATTTAGGCTAGAACTCTATAGTCCCTCTGATTTGGGATTCCAAAATATGCCTTATGCTGCTCTCCTCAATCGAAAATTACCTTATTTTCCTTCGGTACGATTGCCTCTGGTCCGTCTCAACCCGTGCTATTAAATAATTGAATTACTTCTTCCTTTTTGTACTCGCGGGCCCGCTACGTGTGATGTCATGGCGCTGCACTGCGTGATGACATCACACATTACGCCGCGTGATGACATCACACGCCTCTTCCTGAACGTCCAACGGCCATCTTTACTCTTTATTTTTGCCGTGAGATATGGATAGTTTATAAACTAATGTTAATTATCATACTTACAGGAATTGTTTTAAGAATGTTGCAATATTCATGGTAAGAGTTAGCAGTCTAACTGTTTAAAAAGGGATGCAATTTAGAACATTTTTTTCTTTCTTTGACCTTTACTTATTTAATGCTCTGTCCTCTATACCTTATTTTTATGTCAACTTGAGCTAATAATTATCTTTAGCAACAGAGGTTAAACGGTATGTCTTCAACACTTACCTTTAGTTCTCCTATAATCAATAATTTTTCCATACAACAGTGCATATCTTTACTTTTACATGCTCACAAACAATTCAATGAATATAATTTCCCCTTTGACTTATTCACATATTGATACATTATTTACCGGAGTAATCGATGGTGCTATATTATAACCAGTAACTCATCTCATTTTCTGAATTCAACCCAGAATTACAGGTGTCCAAGATACAAATCCATTTGGCTTCTCTTCTCCTTAATTGTAGCTCTCTGTTTACACCTCTTCCCATACTTTCAATTCTTTCAATACCTAGAAACTTGATTTCCCTGATGTCTGTTTTTTTATGTTCTTGATTGAAGTGAATTGCCATGGGGTATCTCATATCCTTGTTTTTGATTGCTCTTATATGTTCTTGTAGTCTAACCTTTAATGCTCTAATGGTGCTTCCCACATACCTTTTATTGCATATGCATGTTATTGTATAAATCACATATTTTGTGTTGCAGTTGATAAATTGTCTTATTTTTTGACATCTTCCATTTGGTAATGTTATTTCTTTTACACCATTTTCCATTTGATCACATATTCCACAACTCCCGCAACTGTGGGATCCTTTTGGTGCCGGCCCTTTTAGAAATTGGCTCAGAACTTCTGGTTCATCTTCTTTCACATGACTCGGGCTAATTTTTTGCTTTAAATTTCGGGCTCTTCTGTAGATTACCCTAGGTTTGACTCTAGGTTTGACTTCTATATTCTGCTTAATCGTTTCATCACTTTGTAAGATATTCCAATGCTTTGTCAAAAGTTTTTTTAAGAATGTGTGCTTCGCTGTTGTAAGTGGTTATGAAGTCTACCTTTTTTTCTTCTTTTTTCTTCAACTTCGGTTTATCTTTTAGTAATTCAGTTCTGGATACTTTTTCAGCTATTCTTATGGCTTTATCCACGTCTTGATTTTTGAGGCCCCTCTGTATGAATTTTTCTTTAAGCAGTTGAACATGGTTTTCATATTTTTCATTTGAACTACAATTCCGTTTTGTTTTTAGAATTTCTAACCTAGACCTACCTACTATATACGGTTGTCCTGGGGTAGCTTTTGACTCTCTTTCTGTTCCCACAGCATCATAAGTGTTCACCTGAAGATTAGTGAATCGAAGATTCTGTGGACCTCTGCACCAGCTGAGTATATCATTGTGGCCACCTTCACATCGTCATCAGTTTCACCCGTGGTCCTGAAGAACATCTCAAGTGTTTTGACCCACAGCAATCATTTGGGACCCAACTTGGATGGCGGACCTGAAGTATCAAATTCAGGCATAGGTGCCAGGGTGCTGCTTAGCATGCGTGGTACTGGAATGGGTGATCTGTTGATCTAAGATGGCTGCCGGCAGCAGCGTAGGGTCTGTGACCGCATAGTGAAGGAGAAAACACTTCCTTCGATGCGAATCATCGCCCGGAGCAGTGTCGCGCTCACTAGCACCTCCTCGTCACCAGTGTTGTACTCGGGGGACACACACACTCGCACACAGAGAAGGCACGGGACGTGTGTTGCTGGTACGGAGCCCCGGCAGCAACTGCCGTCCTTGGACCTCCCTTTATTAAACACGCATGCGCAGGCCCAACAGAAGCTCGCGCATGCTACGCAACAACTATGTGGGTAAGGTGTGTTATGGATCCAGCAGGCATTGATGTTTCAAGCTTTGGGCATCATTCTGCTAGAGGTGCCATGGCCTTGAGGGCTTGTGGGGTGGAGCCAGGTTAGAGAACATGCTCAGGTCCATTGATTGGTCCAGAGCGCAGGTTATTTTAGGCTTTCTATTGTAAACCGGCTTTCCATGCTGTGCAAGGTGTTCTGGTGGGGCTTTGAACCTGCATAATATGAAGCCTCTCTGCCATGCCAGAGAATGTCGATTGCTCCTAGTGTTAGGATGGAGAGTGAGGAATCTATTATAGGCACGGAGGCGAGTATTATCCTGCCCAATAATCCCACCATGTTTGTCTGTTGCAGGATCTGCCTCGAAGTGATATTTTGGCCAACAATTCTTTTGAAGGCGGGAGCTTTCACTTGTCGTTATGGTTGTGCCTGTGGGGAGTGTTGGCCATCCTATTCTTTCTTCCAAGGGTGTTGACATGGGTGCAACAGTTTAGAAAAGTGCACGAGCCAGAGGGGAGTATGTCATTAATTGATCGAAGTGGACAGGGATTGGTTGGAAGGGAAACCTGAGCTGGATTGCATCTGTGGGATTTGGAGTACAAAACGGGGTATGGATACACTATGGGCCTCATTACACGGTAGGCGGTAAGGGATTACCGGCACCGGTAAGAGCACCGGTGCCCGTAATCCCTTACCGCCCCACTACGAGGTCCCTTAGCGGGTCCCTCCCCTAACGCCTGGTTTTACCAGGCGTTAGGGAAGGGACCCGCTAAGGGACTTCAGAGCTAATAACGGTACCGCAAATTGCAGTACCGTTATTAGCTCCTTCCTCATTCCCATTGAGCCCTACGGGGGCTCAAATGGGAATGGGGAATGGTTCCCGGAATGGGGATTTACCGGGTCTTCCAGGGTCGGAATGACCCGGTAAATCCCTATTCCGGGAACACGGACCTGGAATGCGGTAAGGGGGTAGCCATGGCGCTAATAGCGCCATGGCTACCGCCTACCGTGTAATGAGGCCCTATGTGTGTGTTTTGGTGTCATTTCTTACTGCTTCGAAAAATAAAAAGATAAAAATCCATAAATCTTGCCCCCCTCTCTTTTTTTCGATATATGGTCTGTGATTGTAACCCTCTAGTTATGGTGGACCTCAAAGCAGAAGCACTTTTTGGGTGGCTTATAACTTTGGCGCCGTTCGAGGAATCATCACAAATATTTTCAAACGAAATATAGAACTGGCTCTGATTTTTTTAAACTATTGAAAAAACGCTTAATTTGCTTTTCCTAGGGGGATTTTTCGGCGGGCTGCCAAAATGTCTTTTCTTATCATTTACAATTTCCATACAACTTTTTCGATATCAATACCATAGCTCCATACCATGTCTTATCCCAGTCTCATATTTTATTTTTCCTTGTCTATTGCTCCACTTTCTAGAGCCTAGCAGCAACTGGTTTGCGCTATATAAACTGTAACGCATGAGGGGGTGCGTCCATGGTCGTATAAACCATAGCATATATGTTGGTGGCATGAAAGCCAACACAAACTGTGTCATAATTCAAACTGCCGGAAGTGCATGGAACTGTTTCGATTAAGATGTGCGTTCTTGTTGAGCAAAACATGTAATAACCCTTGACTACTCACAATCTGCCGGAAATGCATTTTCATATTTCAGCTGTTTTGTGTTTGAGCAGCTGCTGCAATTTAATTGAGCCTTTTGAACTGCAACATGCTGTTGAAGTCCACGATTGGCCTACTTTTAGTCAGGTAGTGCCACCAAGTGTCTACTTTTGAGTATAACACATAGAATAGTGGTCAATGGAATTTTTATCGGCTTGTTTATCAGGAAAATGTTAGAATGTATTCATGTATTTATCTTTTTCATTTATAACGCGCACAAAACCTGGAGACATCGAGGTACGGTTACAGGGTACCAGTTACATGTGGCCAATTAGTTTTAGATAGAAGGTACAAAAACGTGGTTAGCTCTTGGGTGACAGTAGAGCATACAGGTTTGTAGTTACATATTGGGTAATATAGCAGGCGTGCAAGCTTAGTCTGATGAAATTTGGACAGGACCACATAAATACCTGACCTAGTGACAGTGTATATCCGCAGAGGTGATGGGTGTAGGGCGGGCAGGCGAGTTTAGTAAACAGCCAGGTTGTGAGCGCTTTGCGGAATGCCCAGTAAGATTCTTCAGCTCTTAGAGCTTGTGGTAAATCTTTCAATTGCTTGGCTGCAATGGACGGGAAGCTGGAGCCACCCGCTTTGGACTGGAAGCTGGAGCCACCTGCATTGGACCGTTTGACTCTAGGTTGGAACAGTCGGTTGGAGTATAGCGTTCTGGTGGGCCTGAAAGAGACGCACTGGAGAATTTCTGGGACACGTACGGGCGGGGGGGATTTGCATATGCACTTGTGCATGATCGAGAGAGTCGTGAACCTGATCCTCTTTTGTATGGGAAGCCAATGGACAGCTCTGCGGGTAGCCGAGATGTGTTCATGCTTCGGGATGTTCAGGCAGCTTGCACCGAGTTGTTTTGAATCATCTGTAGTTTCTGAATGTTGTGTGTCGAGTGCCCGCGAAGAGGGCATTACCATAATCCAGCGTGGCGCTAGCACTGCTCAGGCAATTGTGAGGCAACTTTCAGTGGAAAGGAAGGGTCTTGCCACATTAATTCATTTGGTAGCGTAGGCTGCTGAGGAGGAGATGGCATTAACCTGGCGGGTCAAGGATAAGGTGGCATCCAGATAGACCCCCAGAGTTTTCACTGCCGGAGAGACTGCAATCAGGGTACCGTCAATGTTGAATGCTGTGTATCTAGGGTCAAGTTTTTTTAGTAACATTGTGAGACCGACTAAAAGGAGTGTGGTCTTCTCGTCGTTAAGACATAGACCGTGCATTGCCATCCAATCCAGGCTTGGATGGTTGAGTAGACTTTGTTGAGGGAGTCAGTGTCCTTGGTGTAGTTGCTAGAAAGGGGAAGGAGGATTTGTGTATCGTCGGGATAGTTGGTGTAAGCTATGCAGAGGGAGTCCAGGATGTCAAATAAGGGTTTGGTGAATATGTTGAAGAATGTCGGAGACACACAGGAATCCTGAGGAACCCCACACTTTATTGGCATGGGGGGCACTTGCTTAGTCAGAAAAGACTCTCAATTCTCTGCCATCTAAGAAGATGGTGATCCACATTGTGGCTTCAGGAGAAAAGGTCGCTCAGGTGGTCAGATGGTGGCAAAGGTGTTTATGGTAACTAGGTCAAAGGCAGCTGAGAGGTCCAGGAGGAGGAGAAGTGCAGGTTTCCCTTCCTTTCTGATCTCATCAATCTGGTTTTCAAGATCGAGAAATGCGGACTCTGTGCCGTGGCCTGGACGGAATCCGGAATGTCGAATTCCTAGGATCTAATGGATTTGGATGTACGCTGCTCGAGCTAAGATTTTTAGAAGAAAAGGGACTGTGGTTATTGGCCTGTAGTTGTTGGGCTGGGTAGTATCAAGAGTTGTTTTTTGAGTAATGGTAGATCCCAGGCTTCCTTAAGGCTGGAGAGCACTATGCCTGCCTGAAAGTAGGCATTAATGACGGTACTGAGGAGGGGCGTGAGTGTTTCTGCACAGTCTTTGATGAGTGGGGCTGGGCAAATGTCACCTTCGCATCTAGAGGGCTTGAGGCTGTTCAAGATGTTTAAGGTTTCTGAATCCGTGATCTTATTGAATTGAAACAGGGGAGTGCCCGGGCTGTTGGGCTTGGGTGAGGTGGGACCAGCAGAAAGCTTCTTATGTCTTGTGGAATCGTTCTCGTTTTTATTCTGAGATGAACATTGACTATTTTGTATCAATTGTGTGTTAAATGAATGATAAATGTGATGATTGCTTTACAGACGTCCCGTTATGTTTTTGTGGTGCTGTGATGTTGGTTGCTAAGCAGTTTAGAACGACAGGATAATTTTGCTCCAAAGGGACACTGGCATCAATCCACTGAAAGGATACTGGTTGTGAAAGTCTCTCAGTCACTGACCAATTAAGCCAACCTTTCACGGGGATGCCTTGCCAGGGGTTAACCCCCACCTCTATCTTTTGGGCGATGGTGATAAGTATACTATGCATGGAGAGCACATTGTTAAACATGCAGGGCTAATAAGCCAGTGGTGGAAGTGGATAAAGGAACTAGTGATACATCCAAAAAGGTGGGAATGAGTTGGCGGGACAGATGGGGAAGGGGAAGTGTTGGGGGAGGCACAGTGCGGTAAAGGTCGAGGCTGACGTTTGGTTTGCAATGTTCATGTTGCAAGGTACCTGGTGCTTTACAAGGCCTTTCAGTTGGAAAGGTTCCATCATGCATATGAAAGCCTCTGCTGCTGACAAAACAAAACGTGTTTGCAAGGTGTTTAAGGTGCCAAGGCTGCAGAGCCATGGACGGACGGTCAGACGCTGTGTGTGTGTCTATGTCTGGGTTTGACTTGAGAAATTGGCAGTGCTTGAATGTCCGGGACCAGCTGATTCTATATTTGGCTCCGGAGAAAAAAAGTGTCCTTTTCTTGAGCCTTTGAACTAAAGGTACGATCTGTAAAAAGCAAGCTAACTAGTGGTACTAGTGGTACGGCGTACCAGTGATTTGTATTACACTTCCATCTCTGTAAAAAGCTATGGGCCTCATTACGAGTATGGAGGCAGCCATGGAACTATTAGCTCCATGGCTGCTAATAGCTCCATGGCTGCCTCCATACTGGGCTCCATTACTGGGTTCCTGCAATGGGGACTTGCCAGGTCATTCCGACATAGGAGGACCCGGTAAGTCCTCCTTGCAGGAACCATTCCCCATTCCCATTTGAGCCCCCATAGGGCGCAATGGGAATGGGGAGAGAGGTAACAACGGGCACATTACAAGTGTCCCGTTGTTACCTCCCTCTTCCCCTCGCGGGACCCGCAAAGGGAAACTCGTAATCGGCACTCCCGTAATGGAGGGGATCGGTCCCATATCGGCCCACCTCATTCCGGAAGCGCCAGGGTCGTAATGAGGCCCTATATGTTTTAGTCATATCTCAGAAGAAGAGATCACAAAATAATGCAATACTTCAAAGTCTGCACAGGAACAATGTTCATTATCCTCCTTCAGGTGGAGCTACATGTGTGTACAGAACAAAACGCAAGCTCAGTGAGAAAGTACATAAGGTACAGCAATAGTGCTTATCTGATACATTGGGGGTCATTGTCCATACCCCGGATCCATATAAACTGGCGGTAATCATTACTGGTACTTTTACTGCCCCTTTTCTGCCATTTTTACCAATCCCAGGGTTTATGAAGGATTCGTCAGGAAGTATTGAAGAGTGTGGTGCGGTGGATTAGTCAGGATTTCTTGCCATGGTGCACCTGAACATTATACACAGGACCCCAGAGCAGGGTTCCATGCAACTAAAGGAGACATACTTATTTTTTGGTGATGTTTCCTTTGGCATGCTTCCTTGGAGTACTAAAGTTTGAACTATTCGAGGACATTGAATACTTTTAACTAGATAAAAGATAAAAGTCAACCAAACACCCACGTCCATTGTCCTAGAACATAAAGTAATGTGATCCCAAAAAATTATATTCTGAGTTTTTCTGTTGTACTTTTAAGATACATAAAAAAGAAAATGTGTGAAAAGGGTACATGCATGTAGTCATTGTTTGACAAAGGCATTCAGCTGGTGTGTTATGTGATGAAACATTTGAAGAGGTATTAAAGTGAAAAGCGGGTTTGCCGTGTGATTCCATTTTGGAAGATTAGATAGCTAGGCGGTGTGCGTGGGTGGTCTTTCAGACCAGATGCTCTTATTGCAGTGTCAATGACTCAAAAATTCAACCACCCACAAATACCAGAACGACTTGTCACAGGCAAAGGAGTGAAGTTCACAGCTTCACAGTAAGTGCTAGTAGCTTCACAACATGCAAAGTAACACCTTCTACTATTGCCCAAAAATAGTATTCATTTTATCAACTGCATAAAGATAAAAGAAAGAGGTTGTTGTTGAATTTGTGCATATGCATGTATTCTCTCCTTGTGCAGAGCCGAAACAAAGCATGCAAAAAAATTGATGACTATGACACTTTATAACCATGCTAATGTTAGAAATGGAGAAACAAACAATCCAGTTTTCTCACCTAGTATCATTCCTTCATGCTCACTCCTGTTTCTTAAAAATATTCCAAAACAGAGCTCTCAAATCATGTTGTATAAGTCCTGACATTTATACTGCTTGGCATTTTGCGTACCTTTGCATATTTTACATGCAGCAATACATGTGCCAGAATGCAATATTAAGTGAAAGCCAGAACTGGTTTATTATTTGAAATCTGACATAGCACAACTTGGGATCTCTGCCAAGTCCCCTATGCCTGGTTGTTGTTCTTTCATACTTCCTCACAAACCAGTGAGTGTTTGTGATAGTCATAGGTTGCCTGGCACTGCATGACACATGCAAATATTATATGGTACTATGCCTAATATGCATACCATTTGCAAATCCACAATTAATGATGTTCAACGGCTTACATCAGAATGCCAGTCAAAGCATCCTGGTTAGGTCATCACTGGGAATCTCACAGGTATTACTGGGCTTTACTTGGGTTTGCTTTAGCAACAGGGTCTTTCTGCAGGGGCTCTCACCGCTTTACTTTTTTGTGGAGGACTCCATGTGGGAATGAGCTCTTAGGGGGTCAATTTAAGAAAATTGTATGCAGTCAACCGCCCATCCTAGCACTTATGTGTTATTGTGTAGAATGCAATTTTCAAGTTTTGCAAAACAGAGTGCAAAGGTAACGAGTAAAACAGGGGAAATTGCCTTTGCTCTTTACTTTTGGAATCCATTTTGTAAAAGATGTGCATGAAGCCTCCAATTGATGCTTTGCCAATTGCATTTACAATGGGTTCCTGTGGAATCTACCTGGTTTTAGCCAGTGCTAAATGCAGGTGCATTCAATAGGCATGCATTCATTTTACGTCAGCATGAACATCTTTTGTTGGCATAAAACAGAGTGGTTTTTGAGGTGCAGTGGAAATTATGAGGAAACCCACATCCCACTCTGACTGAAAAACCTTTTTATGATCTCCCAAAGCAGGATAGCACTACATAAACAACTTTAGACCTTGACTTTATGCCTTGCTATACTTCCCCACTGAGTTTAAAATGCCCCCTGTGTATGACTGCACTGTTCCTGTGTACACCTGTACAAAGTAGCCTGAATATACAACACCTTGCAGTCAGGGAAGGGAACTACTTCCCAACAACATGTGTGTTTACACTTGTGTTCGTGCTCCATTTCCAGCCATGGAAGGCAAAGACATTGGTGAAATTATTTTATCTACTGGAGACCTAAGCTGTCTTCTATTCCCTGGTAGATTGTGTAATGCTCTTTTACATCAGGGCCTTCTCAATGAATTTTGGGGCCCTGGGCAGAAAAGACTTTGGGGACACCCTACACAAAAGGATAGGACTCTGAGATGATCTAGATACGCCCACCCCCTTCATCGCATCCACAACTTATAGCTCTATATGTTGACCTGGTAGCGACTAAAATAATCATGGAACCTACTTTGAAGTCCCTTAACCACCATGATCCCTGCTGGAAAGAAAATAATAAACGAGTGGCAATTCAAGGGCAACGTTGCTTGTCCTCGATGATGGTACTTGTGGCCTAGCATACTTGCAGGGCCCATTTTAATAGTCACAACCACAAAAAAGGTATACAGTCTGCAGTGTAGATGCAGGACACAGATCACTAGCTCTATGATCAATGTGCACATACCCCAGCATCGGTACAGAACTCATGTTAGCAAACTCACAGAATATTTAACTGCTGACGCATGTAATGTACACATACTGCGGCATAGACAGAGACTATGGATTCGAAGTTACCAGGAAGGTGCATGGACCTGGACATAGACTAAGACTAGAGGAGGCCGCGGTGCTGTAGTATGCCAGCAAATAAATTGTGAGGTGAAATATGCCAATAGTAACTATTATTTATGAATCAACACTATCACTAGTTAAACCGTGAGTGTGAACTAAACCACTTTTAGGGGCTAACACATTTGAAATATTGGGGACTAGCAATTTTGACAGGTTAGGTACTGTGACATTAAATGAGTGGCCTAGGATACCCCCATTTGTGTCCTGGTCTGCAAGGGTGCTACTTGACTACGTTGCCCAATGTTTGTCATACATTAAGGTGCCATTTTTTGTGGGCACTATTTCTGACAAGCTTGGTGATTTGGCATCCCTGGTGGCTTGACAACCCACCTTCTGATGATGGTCGGATGAGCCGCATGCAGGCAGTTGAAGAGCTAGAAGTTGCTATGCTGGTAAAGAGCAGGATGCAGACATCCCATGCTTGTGGGCACCTGTAAGACTGGGCGAAGAGTCCATCAAATCGATGATAGTGGGAAGCTAAATACACTTAAACCTGAAAGAGTGATGGAGGGAGTTTTTGAGGAAGAGAATGTGTTAAGGGTTGGTGGCATAATCCCCTTAGTATATGTTGGGAAGGAGTTAGCCCCGTCCCACCCTCCTAAGTGCTTTAGAGTGAGGCGAGATGCCTTCGAAGTTCTATGATGGGCCAGGGGGGAGGTGGGGACGGTGAGAGGACCACCACCCAATGCAAAGAACCCCACTTCAATATAATCAAATATAATCAACCCACATAGTGTAGCATAGGGCGCGAGCTACGTTGTTATTTTGCATAGCTATTAGTAATCATTGGTGGAAGGTAAGGCCTGCACGCCAAATGTGGCATTGCATACACAAGGCCCAAATTACGAGACAAGAGAAATCTCCAGCCATGCCCGCGCTCCCATGAGGACAGCCCACACCCCCAACCACCACAACGCCTATTCATTGTTCTAGCACTGTTGCAAAGATGTGTTTTTTACTTAAGAGGAATGTGCCTTACATGGGCGTGATAACAGACTGGCGCCTGGTGTGCATGTTATCACACAGTGGCCAAAGCATTACCCAGCCCAATCCCAGGCGACCACGAGTTACAACATATATAACTGAGTAAACCTTAAGATCCCTGAACTTAATGCACCAGGTGCCCTTTGACCACCATCGCCAAAGTAACAAGTCCTGAAATGTTCAAAGAGGATGGACAGGGCACATCGTTGAGCGACAATCATATGATTTGTATTGCGAGGTGCTGAGAGGGATAAATTATAGTTCAAAACGAGGGTGGAGACCCTGGAGCCGGATGGCGGAGTGATTAAAATGTGTGTGTGAAGGTTAGAGTGTCCCAAAACCTCCTTTGTGCCCGTTTTAAGGCCTTCCAAGTGCACAGTATAGTGATAAAATAGCATTATGTCAGGAGTGCAGTTAATGTGTTCTTTGACCTTCAACGTGAGAAGAAGATGATCACTGCAGCATCCACATGATGGAAGACGGATGGACTGGGCTGGAACCAATGACCTGGCATCTCTAATGGAGCAGGGAGATCATGTATAGGTGCTCACGAACCAGCCATGCAGGTTTTTACTGTGCATATATTGTCATCTTTGACAATGTTTTCCTGTATAAGATTCTGCTTGCAGAGTTCTTTGCTGTTGCTCTCATCTGTGCGTGAGATTAAAACTTGTTATCCTTACATGATCGACGTGGGCCTTTCTTCCCTAGTGGGATGCATTCTCTCTGGTGTGAGCGTTCAGGGACTTGCCTTTATATAATTGGTTGGTAGAAGACAGAGTTAGAGGCATTTGTCTGTCAAGCCTCAGTTGGTGGGGCGCTGTATGATGGCAGATTTATAAAGGAAGGAGTTTCTCGCACTTGGGCTGGTGGTTCAGAAACATGTTGAGATACTCTCTAGTGTTGAGGAGGTGGTAGTGTGCCTTCTGCAGCGTCTGTGTGCCACCACAGGAGGGGCTAGGTGAAAGAGGACTGAATATATGGCAGTGTTCGCACAAAACATTGGGTGCATGAAAGGTTTTTGTCACATGATCTCCAAAAGGGAAGGTAATTACCAGTCTGCAATGAGCAAGAAATGCCACCATTGCCTTTAGAGAGGAGGTCAAGAATGACTTGCAAACATGGGAGAGAGGGCATCACCAATAGAAAGGAAGCTGGGGGATGGGTTCCTCCTCTAGTGGCTGTGCACAAACCAGTAGGAAAAGTGTGTCTTTACATTGTTTTAAAGAGATTAATACATGTGTTGTGCTGGCCAGAAAGTCCCCATTCAAGGATTGGCTCCTCCCTAACACGTAGGTGCACTCACCCTCCACTCCCCGCCTAACCTGAGACTGGGTGATTTGCTTCCTCTGTTTCCTCCCCTCTTTGGTTGTAGATCCCTTGCTGCCAAATTTCTCACACCCCACCCCCCCTTTATTAGCTCCCTGCTGCCTTGTTCCTCTGTTTCCCTCACCAGATCCTTTCCCCCTGATTTGTAAAGCGCTTTGTTGCTTCATGGAGCTATGTCAGTGCTCAATAAATACCCTCATAATAATAATAACCTACTCCTTCCACCAAACCTGCTTTTTTCATCCCACGCCACCCCACTGTGGACGTCGTTTAGATTCTCCTCCATCCCGCACTCAGATCCACTGCACCAAGCTCACCCAATGGCGGATGTGTAGAAAAGTTCAATGTGGAAGCAAAAGCAGTGGCCTCCTCAGAGCAGCTAAACTTCACACATCTCCCAAAAGGAAGATGTACGCAAATTTGTTGTTTTTCTAATGTTTGTTTATTTATTGATAATACGCGCCACACCCGCAGGTTTCTGTGCGCAGTACAAGATAACGCAGTTTCTTAGTTACACAAGAAGAAGTAGAGGTACAACTGATTATCTCACATATGTACATGAGCAATTTCAAAATTATTCACAGTTACAAAAAACAAGGCAGTATAGAGAGAGTAACATAAATAAATACAAGGGGTGCAGAGAATACTACATATGATCATGGTAAGGCCGGTGCAAAGTGAGGGTCATTTTTGGTGATAAGCCAATTCTTCATATTGTTTCTGAAATGAGAGAGGGATTGAATAGTTCTGAAATTGGAAGGGAGAGAGTTCCAAAGTTGGGCAGCCAGGACAGGGAAGCTGTTAACTCTTGCTTTTTTGAGTTTATATCTGGGAACTTGTAGATAGCCCGAACTGGCTGATCTGGTAAATCAGGCGTATTGTTTCAAGGCAAATTTGTCAGAAAGATATTGTGGGGCTGAGTTATTGAGGCATTTGTATGTTAGGGATGTGGTTTTAAGTTGAATTCTTTCTTTAATAGAAAGCCAGTTGTGGTCTCTTCTTATGGAGGAGATATGTTGTTTGCGAGGAATGCTCAAGGCTGTCCTAAGAACATTATTCTGCAGGATCTGCAGTTTCTTTGTGATGTATTTGTTAGTCCCAAGATATAGTCTGTTGCAATAGTCAATTTTTGATAAGACTAGGGCTCTAGCCAGAGCGATTCAGCTTTTAGTGGAGAGGAAGGGTTTGCATGCTCTAATGAGCTTGCAGATATAAGCACTTGCCAAAGCTGTAGCACTGTCCTGTTTTATCAAATTTAGGGAGGAATCTAGGTAAAAACCCAAAGTTTTTACTTTGCTGGTGACTTTAATGATGTTGCCATCGATATTAAATGATCGATATTGTTCACCTAGTTTGGTAATGTTAATGGGAGTGGCTAGGAGGAGGAGTTCTGTTTTTTCATCATTCAGGCAATGACCATGTGTGGCCCTCCATGTCTGAATGATAAGGTTGATTCTGTGAATCAGGGCTAGGTCCTTGGGGTAGTCACCAGTCTAATGAATAAGTATCTGGGTGTCATCTGCATAGTTTGTGTAGGTGACACCCATATGATCCAGGTCATCAAACAATGGTTTGGTAAATGCATTGTACATGGGAGGTGATACACACGATCCTTGTGGGACTCTGCATGTAATAGGGATCGGGGTTGTAGCTGCTGATGCAGAGAACACTCTCATCAACCTGTTGCTTAGAAATGACTTGATCCATGCAGTAGATTCTGGTGAGAACTGCGATGTTGTAGAGAGGTGGTTGCATCGGATGTTATGGTCAAAGACAGCCAATAGATCCAGGCGAAGCAGGGGGGCTGAGTTTCCTTAATCTTTAAGGTCATCTATTTGCGTTTTTGGTCAATCAGGGCTGTTTCAGTGCCATGTTGTGGCCTGAAGCCTGATTGACGTCGACCTAATAGTTTGTTAAACTCCAGGAATTTTTGTATTTGATTATAGGCATCTTTGTCTATTATCTTCAACAGGCATGTAGCTCATTTGCTCCTTATTGATATGCGGCAGCATGTGCCAATTTACCAAATGCACCTAGAGCTTAACAAAATGTTCTATTTGAACATTCTTCCATTTGAGATGGCACTAGATAGTTTGCTCTATGTCTTTGTGATCATTTTGCATATATTGTTTGTATGCTGCACGCTTTTCACTGTCCATCCTTGGAAACGACCCATGGCGGCAATATGCATGGCAGATTACTAAACTCTCCTCAACGCTATAATAATAATAATTTGGCATTTACATAGTGCTACGAACCGCTTATTATTACCCACGGTGTGCTGCGTTAGCAAGCTTTGCACGAATGTCAAAGTGAGTGCTCTACTCGCTGTACCACTTGACCGGCTAGGAGCTTAATTAGAGAAACACCCAATTATTGCCAATACTAGGTGCTTTACCACTCCTCTAAATTATTAGTTTAATTTTGGAAATGCATTTTAAGGGCTGGTTTTGTGTGGAAGATGGTACCGCCCCACCTAATCCAGTACCACATGCAGTAATTACCAGGTTTGTATTTTATTGTGCTTTAGTTTCTTTCAGAACGTTTGCCACATATAAGCGAATCATTATAAGTCCTTTCACGTCATCAATATTCCAAAAGGTACAGCGAGGCTAACATGCAACTGCATTCTTGATTATGTCCGTCTTTAACCTACACAGTGCTGACATCTTTACATGTCGTGTAAGTGGTTCCCACCGTGTTCTCAGCGCGGTTTATTAATAGTTCACCCAGAAGATTCACCATTGCACATACCAGCAACATTTTATCTCCATAAATGGCCTATCATTCGATAGGGGTTAGTGAGCTGGCTTCTGTTTGGAACCTACCCAGGTGGTTTTGTTGCTGCTCTGACACTGCAGGACAAAAGAGCGTTAGGTCTTTGATAGTTTAGACTCGTTCCGTCCGGTTGCAGACGGAAGCGACAACATTTAGATGCTTCATTTGCTTGGTCCCTTCTATGCAGTACCGCCATTGTTTTGTACAAATTGAGCCTTATCCCTACAAATTGGTTTCTATGGTATCTGTTGGGGAATTTTTGGAAATATCTAGGCAACGCGTTGAGTCTTCGTGATCCAATTGGCATCTCTCTGAGAGTTTTGTCTTTGGCTCTATTATCAACAGTTTGGATCCAGTCGCTTTGGAAAAGTTCATTTTTCACTGAGCATGGATTCACTATCAAGGTCTCTAGATTGGTACTTAGGTCTGCTAGGTGTTTTTGCCATATCTCATTCCATTGCCTGAAAGGCCACACTCCCGGATTCGTTGGTGTGGTATTTAGGATGTGATTGGGCGTGCTGCATCAATCATTTTGGACTTCCTATACAGCACCATACCTTTCCATAGTGTTACTGCATATAGCAAGGTTATGCCAAGTTTGGGTCGTATGCTACTCATTGGGACCCTTTTTCGGGAGATGTAACACCATTTCCAAAACACTCCTTCGAGCGGAGACCAATTCTTCCAGTTTAGGCCAAGCGCTGTTTCTGCACCGTGAGTTATTATTGAAGTCACCTTTCGTCTCTGGAACATGAGAATGTGAGCGATTGTGAATTTGCTTGTATAATTCTTCCTTGTGCAGAAAGCATTTTCATTTTTGTTTTCAATGTATTTAAGCAGATGGTGTCGGCGACTGATTTGTTGAAGTAGACTCTCAGATATCTAATTGAATCACAACTTTCTATAACTTCATTCTCCATTTTCCAACGAAAGGTTTTTTTCTTTAAATTCCATGCATTATGCTTATAATTTTGGATTTTCTTTTATTGACAAGTAGGTCGTTTTTGGCCGCGTATTTTTCCACTTGAGTTAGTTTGCGCTGAAGACCTATTTGCGCACAAACTCTTATCACAATGTGTCTGCATAGACAATCCAGCTGATATGTTGCCTGTTGATTTTGGGAGGAAAGTCTGGGAGATTCTTCAGCGTTATGTCAGATTCCGTACAGTTAATCGTCCATGGCAGACACTGTGCTGTCTAAGGCGTGTTTTTGTTTCCCTTTTTTGTGCATTCAGTAAATACGCTTTTGTAGTGGTCTACCCAAGCTGTTTCACTCACACCATTACTCAGAATGGCTTGTTAGTTTGCTAATATTTGGTTTAGGAGACTCATGTTTCTCTGCTGTTTGTTTTACATTTTGCACGCAGCATGTCCTCCCCTTCTTGGTCTCTTTTCAGTCTGAAGGCTTACGCCCAGTTCCGATAGGCGAGTTTCCTTTGTTTTATCTGTTTTGTTCTTTCTGGTTCAGGCAGCTTCTTCGCCATTTTGAGCTCTTGTCGCAGCAACGTCTTGCGCTGACATACTTGTATGTCGTGGCTTGGCAGCAGGATACTTACATCCCATTTGTATGGATTAATATATCTTCAACAGTGGCAGATATGAGCTGAGTACATTTCCATTGGACTCTTGCCCTTGGTAAGTTGCTGTGAGAGCTCTTAAATCCGGGGCAGAGAATTCTAAACAATGTCTCCCAGGATGTATTATTGCATTTAGCTTACTCAGTTTAAGGGCTCTACTTTCCTTCAATCGCCACGTTAGTCGTAAAGGGGCATGAACGCTGGAGCTAGTATTTATAATGCCCAATCTTTCTATAATGTGCATGTAGTTGCCTGAACTCCATATATAGTCAAGAGTGTAAGCACGTTGTTTTCCCAGGTATATCACCACCAGTTTGGCCATTTAGCATATGGCAATCTCTTGTTATTAATTTGTGCTGCCAAAGATAGTCCTTTTGTTGCTCTTGCGCGTCCACTAGGGACAGGTAGTTCTTCGGTTTTCCTTCACTGTCTAAGTTTTTGATATTAAGATCGCCACATAGAAGAATGTGGCATCTGGCAGACATAAGGTATGATACGTCAATTGCTTTGTTGACGTTGTGAATGAATTTCTTTGTGGTGATAAGCTGCAGGTTCCAATACATGTTCATCAACACTGTGTAGTCTGGCGCGTCTACATCGCATGTTGAGTGCTTCAGAGTCGTTCTCTGAAAAAAAGATTGGATGTTATCGTACTTCTCGATCGAGACTCCAAGATTGTTTATAATTATTGATCATTGTCAGTAAACCACTGTGCGGCCTTCCTTGAAGATTTTGTGCGGGATTCATGAGAATAGTGTATCCATCTCAAGCTGGCTTATCACGCATCCAAGTTTCTTGTAAACATATTATATCGTAGATTTCCAGTTTTATTTCAGTATTGCTCAGTAAATGTCTGAACCCTCTGATGTTCCATGAGATTAGGGTTACAAACTCTGCTTCGATTGGTCTGATGGCTACTCGTGGTGTTTGTGTGACAACACACTTGGTAAACAGATCCAGTTTACTGGCTTCCCAGGCTTCACAATTGTATGTTTTGTTGGTTTGTGTCCATCTAGATTGTTAACAATGTTCCCGGTTTTAAAGCTTACCCTCAGTTATTTCATCTCACTGTCTGGCACAGGTTGTAGTTTTAGAGCTTTGGGCATCAGTTCTTGCTCTGTACTCGATTCCTTATCCTCTGGTTGTCGTTTTAGGTTACCTGACCGAGAGGGTTCGCGTAATTCAAAACCCAGTGAGAGGATAGCAGTGGTTGCTGACAAAAGTAAGTCTTTAGCAAGCCCGGATCTCATGTGAACTATCACCCAATCTACATGAGGTTATTAGAACTTGAGTGATGCGTGTTAGACTGGGATTTGCACTGCTTTGCAGGTTGTTTATATACTTTTAACTATAGTGTTTCAGGTGGCGTTTGTGTTTTAAATGCTGAGATGTGCTGAAGAAATGACAGATTAAATCTGATTGAATGGGAATTAATGCGATTTGCAAAATACACTTGCATATGTGTAGGTGAAATATACAGTTAGGATGATCTTTGCCGAACCTTGCTGAGTTGAAAGTGCGTTGAAAATACATGGAAAGTACAGAGTTAATGCTGTAAAATACTACCATCCAGTGGTCACTGGTTTAATTCAAAGGTTTGTTAGCTGAAAACGAAGTTGTGTTACACTGTGCATTTGTATTTCTGAACTGGCTGTTAGTGGAAAAGTGTAAAGCGTTTGAGAAGTGCTGACTCTTAACTCTTAGGATATATGCCTTCTTATACGCTTTATGATGAAGGTTTATATAATGCCTGAGTTGGGCTGTGATACCCTCAAAACATTGCGGGGGCGGCGTATCTGTATGCTCAAGGTAATATCTCACCGTAAAGTTTTGAGTAAACAACTAACGGAATTTTACCCGAAATCGGGCATAGCATCCAGTAAGAATGTGGAAGCGGCAAAAGAACTTGCCACTGAGTTAACAAGTGATTTGGGCTGCCTCAGTGCCAAATTGCTAGATGATATTATATGCGGAGAAGTACTGCATTCGATTACCAGATGATATTGTATGCGGAGAAGTACTGCATTCGATTACCAGATGATATTGTATGCGGAGAAGTACTGCATTCGATTACCAGATGATATTATATGCGGAGAAGTACTGCATTCGATTACCAGATGATATTGTATGCGGAGAAGTACTGCATTCGATTACCAGATGATATTGTATGCGGAGAAGTACTGCATTCGATTACCAGATGATATATGCGGAGAAGTACTGCATTCGATTACCAGATGATATTATATGCGGAGAAGTACTGCATTCGATTACCAGATGATATTATATGCGGAGAAGTACTGCATTCGATTACCAGATGATATTGTATGCGGAGAAGTACTGCATTCGATTACCAGATGATATTGTATGCGGAGAAGTACTGCATTCGATTACCAGATGATATTGTATGCGGAGAAGTACTGCATTCGATTACCAGATGATATTGTATGCGGAGAAGTACTGCATTCGATTACCAGATGATATTGTATGCGGAGAAGTACTGCATTCGATTACCAGATGATATTGTATGCGGAGAAGTACTGCATTCGATTACCAGACGATATTATATGCGGAGAAGTACTGCATTCGATTACCAGACGATATTATATGCGGAGAAGTACTGCATTCGATTACCAGACGATATTATATGCGGAGAAGTACTGCATTCGATTACCAGACGATATTATATGCGGAGAAGTACTGCATTCGATTACCAGACGATATTGTATGCGGAGAAGTACTGCATTCGATTACCAGACGATATTATATGCGGAGAAGTACTGCATTCGATTACCAGACGATATTATATGCGGAGAAGTACTGCATTCGATTACCAGATGATATTATATGCGGAGAAGTACTGCATTCGATTACCAGATGATATTGTATGCGGAGAAGTACTGCATTCGATTACCAGATGATATTATATGCGGAGAAGTACTGCATTCGATTACCAAGTCCGCTGACCGAGTTGTTCATAGTATTGCTGAGGGTCATCTTGTTACATTGGATGCAACTACCGTAACTGGCTCTTCTTGTGCTGAAGGTGTGGAAAACGAAATGGATTTACAAGCAGGAAAGGAGCGTCTTATGTCTAATTGCCCGCAATATTTTGCGGGAAAAGTAATATGTACTAAAGCACAGATGTGCTGTAATATAGATGAAGGTGAGTGTTTAGATCTGCCTCATAATGATTTGGAAGACGATGAAGTGGCTTATTTGGGTCAAGATTTGGCAGCTTCCTTTTGTGAATATTCCACTCCTCTTGGTGATATGAAGAAATCACCATCAGGATTGGAATGTTTGCCCTTATGTGTGCCAATAAGTTTGGGGTTGGGTGTAGGAGAGCAAAGTGATGAGAAAGTTGGGTTCTTCTTTGGTGGTACAAAAAAGGTGATGAAACAATCTGATTTTACTAAAGCCCCTATAACAGAGATTGCTTCTATCCCGAATGACGTGGGAAATGAAAGTATTGGCGATACTGGCATGTCTTTGTCTATGATATTTAATGCATTTGAGAATTTATTAACAGATATAGTGGCAAAATGTACGCGCATAGAGGTGAACATGGATATCCAGGCACTCATCATACATAAATGTATGATGGCTCGGGAAAAGGTACTATGTAAACATAGTACTAGTGTATCTGGTATAGAGAATATAGATGACATAATCTCTGAAAAGGCTAAAATACAATATGTGTGTCATCATAAGCCTAAATCTAAAAATAAAACACATCATGCGTTTATTTATGGAAATAAACCCATACTAAGAAAGAACAAAAAAGGCAAACAAAAATTAAAGATGAATATTAAGCCTATTATAGTTCCATTAATTAGTCATATTAATGTTGATGCACTAGCATGTGCTGTTGCTCCTGCAGTTTCTAGTGCCTGCAGTCAGGAGGGGAATGCCCAACCTATATCAATGCCACAATTAGAATCTCATCCCACTATATTAAAATTAGCCTTGTCTGAGCCTATAAAGCATAAACAAGGTACTTTATCAGAGATTTGGAAAGCTAAATCTATTATTGACACACCGACGCCAACCCATAATCATGCATGTGAAAAAGTGGACAACAATGAGAACAATAATAGTGATAATATGGTCAAGGTACTGCAATTACAGAAAATATTGCATGATAAGGACCAAGCGCCATTAAACAGAGCTGCGATACTAAATGTATTTCACTGTATTCTACCTTTGAGGTCTATTAAGGCCAGTGACATCAAATTGGTAGATCAAATTGAGAAGCCCAACACATACATATCAAATATATGGTTCAACAGTGACTCCATTCTATCATATGTATTGCAATTTGAAGAGGATTTTGTGCGCATGGGTTATACCTGCTGTACTACGACCATATCGACAACAGTGAAGAAACGTGTAATCACTTCTAACGTGAATGGCACTACAGATAACACTGTAAAAGCTGGTCTTAAATTAGAACGCAGCATAAGTAAAGTAGCAAATACTGTACCACCAATAGGTAAAATTGTAAAGGTTCCTCTTGTGGCGACTGCGTCTCCATCTAAATTGTTCCATTACGAAATCGGATGGAGCTCAGCCAGTCGATTGCGAAAACGGTTATTTTCAGTGGTTACCAATCACATTCAAACAATATTTTTCTAAGGAATTGAGTTGATCAGATTGTCTTTTGTCATGGAATACTAGGGGTCATTGTCATCTATTTGCCGTAGAGGGTCTTGTATCTGTCCTTCAAAACGTAACCTTTGTAGCCCTACAAGAAACTTGGTTAATGGACAAAGTGTTGTTTGGTGGTCGGAGCACAGTCCATCAGGTTGCAACCAAAGCGACTTTAGGGAGGCCCAAAGGTGGGCTCCTGATTACTGTAAAACATCCATGGGTGCCGGCTATGCTAGATGAATCAACGTTGAATGTGTTGGTTGCTAAAGTGATCCATTTGAATCAAGTAGTAATTCTAATTAATATCTATGATGTTCCCAACACAGTGGAATCAAAAAGAAACATAATTGTGGTCAACAATATTTTGATGAAATATAGTTATACATTTCTGGTAATATTGGTAAGAGACTTTAATGCGAAAATAGCTAACTACACATTCAAGGAGTTAAAAGACCTGTCTGAAAAATCCTCCCCCGTAAAAGTGGTAAATAACAGGCAGGGGAGATTATGGCATAGTATGTCAATTAACCATGGGCTTACCATGCTAAATGGCAGTATGCCCAGCGATGAAACAATGGCGGCTACGAGGGTGGTTGGAAAAGCTGTCTCTTTTTTAGACTATGCTTTTGTCAATAATGCAGGCATGGAATTCATTGTAGATATGGGTTTGGTTTATCGAGAAGAGAGTGACCACCTTCCTCCTTAAACTGCCATACACAGAGGTACCATTAACGGAATATGATAGTAATGGACAGCTTTAGAATAGAATACAATGGCATTCGAATAATCTGTCCCGCGCTAACATAGTTGTGGAAACTCTTATTTCCAACTTTTTACTAGAAAGGAAGATAGAGGTAAATAAAGAAGGAAGTAGTTTAATTAGTGATTTCTCTGTAATGATCGAACAAATACAGAAAGAAGTTAGGGAGTTTCGCACATATACGTCCTCATTTGAACGAACCAATAAGGGTCAATACAAACATTATGACAAAAATATAAGTAATGAAAAAACGAAGGTAAGGAGTGAGATAGCAATGGCTGTACGCAAAGTAGTGCCGGGGGTTCAACCATCATCCATCTCTACGAAAGTTACATTTATCAAGAAGAAGTATCGTCTTTGGCTCAGTGCCTATAAGAAGAGTTTGGAAAATGCAAGTTGGAAGGAAATTGCACTGTTGGCCCAGTCCAATGAATCCTCTAAGATATGGGATGTCATCAGGAAAAATAAGAAAAGAGACATTACAATTAATTGCATATCAGAGGAAGCATGGTGTTCTTATATTGAATCTACATTGGGCCGTACTGAAACTATCAGTAAGAGAAGTTTTATAGCAAAGGATATTTGATTTGACAGTGTAAATCAACTATATCAGATATAGCATCAATTATTGCCAATCTGAAAAACTCTCGTGCAGCAGGTCCAGATGGGTCATGCAACCTCTTGTTTAAACTTAATCCCCATCTTTGGGCCGAAGTTTTCCTTTCACTGTTCACAGAAATCGGTAAATGCGGCTTAATACCAGAATCATGGCACACAAGCCACATTCTAACCCTGTATAAGAAAGGATCTTGGGCCGAGCCAAAGAACTTTAGATTGTTGACAATGCAAGATATCCCTTCTAAAATTTTGGCACGAGTACTTTTAGTGGAACTTAATTCCTGTATTAAAACTAAAAACATTTTACCACCCAATCAAATTGGTCTCAGGGAAAAAGCTTGCACAAACCATAATCTTATGGTACTAATCTCTAGCATCGAATATGCAGGCAAACGTAGGAATTTAAATACATATTGTGCCCTGATTGATTTCTCAGCCGTGTTTGATACTGTGCTGAGAAATCATCTGTGGCTGAAGCTCCAAGCCTGGGGTATTCCCAGAGGGCTTCTCAAGATGCTAATGTTGTTATATAGCAATACAACTGTAAGAATAAGACTTGATGCAAGAGGGAAGCTCTCTGCTGTAATACCTACATGTTGTGGGGTTAAGCAGGGTTGTATTGTTGCCGCAACCTTGTTTAACCTGTACTTCACTGATATGGAACTAGATTTTAGTTGCCTAGGATTAACACATCCTGTAAAATGCGGTGAATCGTCAGTAGGGTGGTTGGCATACGCTGATGACTTGTTGCTTCTAGACCATACCCCAGCTGGCCTTCAAAAGCTATTAGATGCACTAGAGGCATACTTAAAAAATAATGGGTTACGCATTAATATTGAAAAAAGTAAAATAATGGTGTTTCCAGCTAAGTGCATTTATAAAAAATATGTGTGGTACCTTAATAGTATCGAGATTGAAATAGTTAGTAGTTACAAGTACTTGGGGGTTTTGCTGGATAGCAAACTAGTTTGGGAAGAGCAATGGTCCTCTGTGAAAGCACGTTGTTTAATTGCTGCTAACGCTATCAGCGCGTTTATAGGATCTAATGTAGGATTTTCAGCCGAGGCGGTTCTATTAATGTATACCGCAAAGGTTCGCACAATGGTTATGAATGCAATAGAGGTATGGGGCCATAGATTTTTGCCTCGCCTAATTAATCTGGAAGCCTTTATATTGAGAAAACTAATGCGCCTCCCTAGTAACACCTCCATTGAATACCTCTATCTTGAATTTAATATGAAGTGTATTAAAGCAGAATATATTAGTCGTTCTTTAATGAGCTATGTAAATCTGTTGCATCTTCACAATGACACCATTGCGGTAACTCATATGCGTGCCTTTTTGAAATTACACAAGTGTAATAGTTTGGGAGTACTAGGAATTGTAATGTCCATGTATGAGCATTGGAAAACAGGTTTTCAAACAACATCAATGAATAGTCCTGTTAATTGAGGTGGCTCAAAAGAAAAATAGCAATTCATTGCAATGAGTTGCATCTAGTCTCTTTGGCCTCAAAAGCACATAGTGGATATTTTTGTCAGTATTACATGTATCGTGTACACCTCCCTAACTATATCAAGGCATATCCTAGTCCATATGTGTTTAGAACTTATCTCTTAATGAAGTTCAATCTGTCCATAGTTTTAGAGATAAAGGGAGCATGGCTTGGTATAGAGCGGAGTAGATGCCTCTGCAGACTGTGTGGCTGTTTCGAGATTGAATCATTACACCATCTTCTGCTGTGCTGTGAAAGTCTAACAGCGCTGAGATCTTTGTTTCTTAAATCATACAACAATCCGATTGATGTTAGGATGACAGAGAGTTTGTGGACAGCTTTTATGCAAGGTGACGATCTTAATTTAATATATTTTTTTGTAAAATTTTACCTGAGAATAAGCAAGATTTTAAAATGTATAGAATAATGAAGTGTAATGATTATAATTAATGTGAATTGTTTTAAGGATTGTATATTTGTCGTATTGCATGTGTTTTTAACTGTTGTATATACAAAGCTTGACAGCTGTAAGTATATTAAATAAACTTGAAACTTGAAACTATTAGAACTTGCTTACACAAGGTGAGTCTGTCATATATTCTCAGTCGATATGATCGAATTGTATATTGCAAGGAGTTCAACTGCAATTATTTGCTGTCATATATGTGTATGTTCTCAGGTGATAAATGCTTCCTTGCATATGTCTAAGCAGTTGCTTTGCAAAGCACAACAGCTGCCCCACGTTGCAAACGACAAGATGGGAAATGTGCAGAACTAGGTTAGACTGTGCAAATCCTAAATAAGAATGATTGGGACAAATTTTCATGCAAAATGCACAACTACACAGGAAGTGTTGCCCGATATTGTGAAGTCACAGCTAGGCGTGTCAGACCTTTTAGTAAATAGCTGTATGTGGCCCCTAGGATACAATCACTTTAGTAGCAGTAGAACATGGATTTTCTTCTTTCATTATTAATCTGCATGCAAATAAAGCGTTGATTAGGAAATGCTGTATTCCAATAAACCTAGTATTCTTGGCAAACTACTGACACTTTTCTCACCTAACAGCACTCCTTGATTATTCACACTTATTAAAAAAATAATATGCAGAGCCCACAAGCAGGGATATCATTTTACCAAAATGCCAGGGGTAGCGGAAGTGACATCACATGATCGTTGACCTCTGATGACATCGCAGGAAATGATAGCAAGTACACTGCGAAAAAAATGGTTACCATATCACTATAATTTGATATATATTTCATACAAGAATGGATCACCATATTTATTGTTAATATCAGTGTGTATATGCCCATATTACCAAATTACTGTGATTATAAGCAGACTTCCAGGGCCAAATGATAATGATGTGTTACTGTATAGAACTTATGCGTAAGGGCTTTATATAGAACAAATATACATACAATATCACCCAACCTGTGTTGGTACTCATTTATCGACCTCAGAAGGATGAAAGGCTGAGTTGAGGTATTTAAGAACAGACTAAATCCGGGACTCACCACCTGAAGTGTGCCAGAAATAAACCTGTAATGAGTCTAGCAATTATTGTATAGAATTCCAGAAGGACAAATTATTATTTGTTATTCCTATTCTTTCTTATTTAGGGTCACTGCTCAAAGTGTTACACTTGTTGAACCCCAGTCTTTTTTAAGAGGCCTGAACAAGAAAGCCAGCCACTCCAAGAATAAAGAACCACATGGCGCTGGCCACAGCCTAGGAGTTTACATTTAAAAAAAATACAATATAAAAACCTTTCTTAAGGGTAGCAGGGGAGACAACAAGGGTAGCACGGGAGACCTAAGGGGTCGCAACTGCGACCGCTGGTGAGCCCCAAATGATGTCCATGCCCACAAGTAATTCTTTGCAGATCCGGGTTTTTAGCTCATGCCATTTTGAATTCCTGTAATGTGCCTATTGTGCTATTTTCCCCAAATAAATGTTGAAGTACAAGTATCAGAATGAAACGTTATGTGGATTTAAAAGCCAGTCTTATCTGAACAGCTATAACCTGACATTGTCCATCTTAAAATACAGACATAGAGATGGCAGTAATACAAGATGACACATCCCAAAACAGACAGAGAGATACTGATAACAACTACAGCCAGAACAATAACCACTTAGCTCATTTAGTCCCACAAATACACATTTAAATAGGACACTCTCCTTTCCTCAATTTGCTGAAACACGGGGGGGGGGGGCTGAATGGGTGCCCTCTCCAATAACATTGAGGGGACTACCTCTCTTTGTGTATGCACCCAACGTGTGCCCTATGCATGATGTTCAAGCAGTCTTATTGCTATACTACCTTGTATGTCAAATCTCCATGCATCCTCTTCAAAGATTTACAGTTTTCACTTATTTATGAAGACATTTACTACATAGACGTCATAATGCATTTATAGAACTCACTTCGATTTCAACAACACATTATGCTTTCTTCCATTTGTAAAAGAAGAGTGAATAATGCAAGGGCCACATTCCTCGCTAGCACTCTTTTGCAAGCTGTGGATGCAAATTTCAAATATGTAGGAAGAGGGAAAATGTGATTCATTGAATTTCTGCATTCATACCTTATGACAGTATTGCAATTCACAAGCACTCCGGCAATGCTCGTGATATGTAGATACTGGTCCTCATTACGAGTTTGGCGGTAACCCGCCAGTGCTACCAGCAGGTTGCTGCTGAACTCGTTATACCGTTCCGCTACCTGATATCCCGGTGACACCAGGACATTACAAGTACTGGCGGCCCACGATGTCAGGTGGCGGAAAGTGTAAGCTCCCATTCCTGTGGAGTCCAAAGAATTTCATGGGGATGGGGACACAGAAGCACTGGCAGCGTTGCGTACGGTGCCGGTGCTTCTGTGAAAACCATGCCTGCGGGTGCACGCGGCAGGTCAGACCTGCCGGGAGCAATGGGCCCTGCAGGCGTACTTGTAGTCTGGTGGTCCAGAAAGGATGCTGATATGCTGCTACTGGCACCCTTATTTCCAGACCGGCAGGCTTGTAATGAAGCCCGCTATCCCTCTAAATATGAATCTAATGGCAGTCACTCCAGTCGCCCATTTCCTACCTTCTGACCCAAGGCCCAGTCATTTACTTATACGAGGGTAGGATGGTGCTAGAAAATGTGCCTCTACATGGCATCCTTCATGAGCATGGGGTTCAGAGATTCCCGTCTGATGGTCATATTGCAATATATGCTGTGTGTGCCAACATGACACATCACTTAGCCCCTCTGTGTCTGTCCAAAAATGGTACACTCACAAGACTACCACCAACAACAACAAGCTATGGTGATGGGAAAATGTCCCCTCTGGTGGATTGTAGGCAGGCTCATTGGGTGTGGGGACTGAAGGCTGCTTATAGAGATGTGCTCAGCCATGAGCAAGTGTGCTCTGTGAGGAACCTACAAACCCTGCCTAACTGCCATCCCCACCGCTGAAAAGTACGGTGGAACCCCATATTAGGCATCCAGCATTATAGAGTGGTCTCAAGCCTATGATGAGGCAGGTACTTTTCTAGGTTTGGATTTCTCCAGTACTGCCTCTAGCTTAACAAGTGATGACTGTACCTGCCTTGCCCTCACTGACTTTTTGGACTCATGTAGTTCTCATGCTGGACTTCCTTTAGAATTGGGTAATCATTTTGGCATGAATCATGCTGGGCCTATCTACGACTTGGATCCTGGCTTGCACTTGCTGTTCTCTTGCAACAATTTGTGTTCAGTATTTACCTCTGCAACTTGATGTGCCTTTTCCACTTGCTTTCTTCACTCTATAACACTGTATTTCACCGGCTTTGCCTCTTCTTCTCTTTCACTACACTCACTGCTTCTCAGTCTTCTCTTCGTCTCCCTATCTTTTTGCCCTTCCCCTGCCCCCTTCCCCTTACTTTATTCTATGCACTTACTCTATCAGAAACGTTGTCTGACCTAGAACGATAGTAGCATGTTTGGTCCTCCCCCTCCCGCACTTGTTTGTTCCTCCCCACACCCCTCCAGCACTAACTGAAATGTTGTCAAGCCTAGTACGATAGTCGTTTGTTTTGCTTCTCTCCTTCATCCCCCCTTCCACCCTCCCCTAACTCTTATCAATCTCTGGCACTAACAGAAATGTCATCAGGCCTAGTATGATAGTTGGTTGTCTCTTCTCATCTCTCCCCCCCCCTTATCATTCTCAAAGCTCTTACATTTTGCACACATCTGAAATATCGCCAGGCATAGAATGATATCTAATTTCACATTCATAATGTCTCAAGGCCTTGTAAGAATGTCATTGTATTTCCCCTTGCTCCCTCCCTTGCCTTGAAGCACTTTGAAACACCTGTGTGTATAGGTGCTATACAAATAAACTATCATTCATTTATTCATTCATTGAGGGGAAGGTACAGTTGCAGCGGTTTCAGCCTTTTCCATCCCGTTTTTCTCTGGTTTCCCACAGCACTGTCTTATATTGCATCTCAATGTTGCCCTACATGAGCGCTGTACTATCCCACAGACATCTTGATAGATCATTCAACACCTCTCACACACAGACTCCCTTCACAGCTCCCCGCCCCCGAGAAGCCTTGGCTCCACCTCCTCCTTTGCTGCCTTCTTTTGTGTCAATGGCAAACCGTCCTTTGTCAGCCCTGCCTCCTCCATGACTTCTTCTACCTCCTAAACATTGCATCACCTGAACCAACACCTACAACCATCTCCAGGCCTTCAAACGCCACTGCTGCACCTTCTCCTGGCTGATTCCCCAATTCCAGGGTCGATTAGGACATTGTCCGTAAACTCCTGTAGTGTATCAACATCTCCAATGCCCGCCATTAAGACAGCTAGGGACGCCCTTTCCTCCCAAGACACCTCGCCAGTGCCTTCCATCATGTCTGTCACAAGTATTCCTTGCATGACCCTCTCCTAAGGTCTTGCCTTCTCCATGTCCCACTTCAATGCCACTTCTTCGTGTGTCAGTGGAAAACCCTCTTTCAGCAGCCCAGATTCCACCATGTCCTCCTCCGCCTCCTCCACTGATGGCATTGATAAACCCTCCATTGTCAGTGCTCCCTCCTGCCCTCTTCCCGAACCATTCCCCAATGGCTCTCCCACCTCAGCAAAGCCAACATAATCAGTGTTCTTATGTGGGCATACATGCCTGCATTAGAGTAGCCAGATTAAACATGTTTTCTTACACTGGTTTTGCATTTCTTACTGGCATTATGGGAAAAGCCAACATGATGAGTGTTCTGAGATGGGCATATTGGCCTGCATTGGTGCAACCAGTATGTTTGTTTTTTTACAGTGTAATGATATTTTATGTACTTGCATTATGGGGCAAAGGCGACATGAGGAGTGTTCTGAGATGGGCATATTGGCCTGCATTGGTGCAACCAGTATGTTTGTTTTCTTACAGTGTAATGATATTTTATGTACTTGCATTATGGGGCAAAGGCGACATGAGGAGTGTTCTTACATGGGTACACTGATCTATTTTGGTGCATAATATCTTATAGTGGAATGGCATCTTCTTACTGGCATTGTGAGCAGAGCGAACAGTACGTTCTTGCATGGGAATATTGGCATATATTAGTGAAACCAGCATGGTCATGTTTGGACACAGCAAGCATGAACATGAGTTTACACTGACGGAATATTGCCCTATATTGTGAACAAAATCAGCATGGAAATGTGTTAGAAAATGCTCCTGTGCACTGTGTGTGGTTTGGCATCTGTTAGATTTTTCAGGTGTTTACTTACAAAGCCGATTGAAACCTTTTTACCAATTTTTTTAATAAAAAGTGTGCTGTAAAATGCCCCATTTTAACACACTCCTTTAAAACTGCTCCTTGCGACAGAAACCACCCAAAAACCTCTTGGTTGGAGCCTCTTCACTATGTTCAGTGTCTAGTGCACATTCATGAGAAATGTTTATGCCTCCTCGAATTCACTAGATGCCAATGGGATTAACACAAGGAAAAACAAAGGTAAATGAGAAAACATGTGCAAATAAATAGATTCACAAAGGGTTCTCCGTCACACAAAGCAAGGTTGTACGAAGAGTTCGCAGGCACCAATGGGAAGGTTTTTTAGGTTTCACAAACAAGCGAGAATACTCAAGGGAACAAATAAATTGGGAGTTTTATTGGGTAAAAGGCAGGCTAAGCGAAACACGTTGGTAAGGCTTTGAAGACCAACACACAGCCATAAGGGAACACAACTACAAAGGAAACGGGGATTTCTTTTTGCATATTTACATTTTTGAGGGGAGACAAGCGAGAAAAAGAACAGAAACGGAAACCCTTTTTGATATTTTAAAACTTTAAATTAGAGGAAATAAGGTTAAAAGATGAAGGATGGCAAAGGGGGCTTAATAAATACACCAACAAACAAAGGGACGGTAATTGGCATCTCCCATGACGCGCAGCTGCTTCCAAATAGCCTAGCCGTCACTCCTGAGGCAACCCTCGGCAGAAGCCGTGACTCAGCCTGCCGGCGCAGGCCTTGTCGGCTCTCTTCGTGGCTCAGGCAGCGCCACCTTTTGGTGGCTTATGATAACGAATAGCAAAAGGTGAAAAAGGTGAATTAGAAGAAATGCATTTTATACCTCACGGTGTTAAGAACATTTAACCACTTGTCTCAAGTAATATCTCTCAGCTCTTCACATCTCGTCAAGGTAACTGAAAATGTAATATTTAACTCTCTCTGGGCCAGTGTATTTCTTCATTGACATTTATCTCATTTTATTGGTGTCTAACCTTTCAACATGGCCTCGGGTAAAAACAGTCAAAAACTGCCCACTGCCTCAAAGGATGCGGAGGCGTTGATCACCACCAATAAAATACTAAAAAGTGAATCGCTCCTGCCGCCGCCGCCGTCTGAGGACCATGCAAATGATGCCATACTACAAGAAATAAGGTAACTTAAAACATTCATAGAAACCACCAACCAAAAATTGCAACAATTGGATGAAAGGTGGAATGTTTTTGAAAATAGAATGAAAGAAATGGAAACTAGAATTGGTTTTGCAGTAGATTTTTCCCTTAGAGTATTGATGTTAGAAAAATCAGTAAAAGACCTCCAAAAACATAAAGGGGCCGATTCATGGAACAAACGTGCGCCGAAAATCTACGCGCAAGCAGGCGCAAGCAGGCGCAAGCAGGCGCAAGCGGAAAAAAAGAGGCACACGCGCACGCGTGCGATTCATGGAAGTCCCTGCGCGTGTCTTTCTCGGGATGTGCGCCAAACCCGTGCATGGCGCACACGTCACTGCAACATCGCGAAAGGCGTGCGCGATGCGCACAGTGAAAGCGCACAACCGCAGCGCACACACCAGAAAGTGGGCGGGACATGGGGCGTAACGCGCGGAATGGGGAACAACACGCGAAAATAAGGGCGTAACTGGGGATGTACTGCAGGGAAGCAGACGGAACGCCCACACGCACTCGAACCACACGTATTCATGGAATCGAATAGGGCAAAGCCACGCACAGCCAAAGACACGCACAAGCTGAAACACGGCCGCCACACGAAGGCAGGCGGTAGAGTCCCAGCGCATCAAAAAAGTGGCGCGCGGGAAGTTAAATACGCAATTGAGCGGGTACGTGGATTTCAGGGGTGCGCGAGAAATTCTACACGCGATTGGCCTGGGTACGTGTATTACAGGGGTGCGCGAGAAAATCTACACGCGATTGGCCTGGGTACGTGGATTTCAGGGGTGCGCTAGAAAATCTACACGCGATTGGCCTGGGTACGTGGATTTCAGGGGTGCACGAGAAATGCTACACCCGATTGGCCTGGGTACGTGTATTACAGGGGTGCGCGAGAAAATCTACACGCGATTGGCCTAGGTACGTGGGTTTCAGGGGTGCGCGAGAAATGCTACACGCGATTGGCCTGGGTACGTGTATTACAGGGGTGCGCGAGAAAATCTACACGCGATTGGCCTGGGTACGTGGATTTCAGGGGTGCGCGAGAAATTCTACACGCGATTGGCCTGGGTACGTGTATTACAGGGGTGCGCGAGAAAATCTACACGCGATTGGCCTGGGTACGTGGATTTCAGGGGTGCGTGAAAAAATCTACACGCGATTGGCCTGGGTACGTGGATTTCAGGGGTGCACGAGAAATGCTACACGCGATTGGCCTGGGTACGTGTATTACAGGGGTGCGCGAGAAAATCTACACGCGATTGGCCTGGGTACGTGGATTTCAGGGGTGCGCGAGAAATGCTACACGCGATTGGCTGGGGTACGTGTATTACAGGGGTGCGCGAGAAAATCTACACGTGATTGGCCTGGGTACGTGGATTTCAGGGGTGCGGGAGAAAATCTACACGCGATTGGCCTGGGTACGTGTATTACAGGGGTGCGCGAGAAAATCTACACGCGATTGGCCTGGGTACGTGGATTTCAGGGGTGCGCGAGAAAATCTACACGCGATTGGCCTGGGTACGTGTATTACAGGGGTGCGCGAGAAAATCTACACACGATTGGCCTGGGTACGTGGATTTCAGGGGTGCGCGAGAAATGCTACACGCGATTGGCCTGGGTACGTGGATTTCAGGGGTGCACGAGAAAATCTACACGCGATTGGCCTGGGTACGTGTATTACAGGGGTGCGCGAGAAATCCTACACGCGATTGGGCCTGTGCGAGTGGGGCAGTGTATTACGTGGGTGTGCGGGAAGTTGAAGAGGTGAATTGCCAGTGTGGGTCCTCCCAGGTCTCCCCTCTACCCCCTCCACGACCTCTGCAGGCAGCCCACACCACAGGGGACTACCCTGCACCCCTGGTCATGTCCCGCAGGCAGCCCATCCACCATGGGCATGCCCCCCAGCCAAGCCACATGTCCCCTTGCACCCCCACCCCCCAGCACCGTGGGGCACCTGCCAGCAGGCCCCCAACCATGTCCCACTCATGTCCCCTTGCCCCCCCCCAGTCACCAGGGGCAGCCTCCACCAGGCCCCCACCCATGTCTCCCACCACCCCCACCCCTCCAGTCACCAGGGGCAGCCTCCACCAGGCCCCCACTCATGTCCCCCTGCGCCCCCACCCCCCAGCACTGTGGGGCACCTGCCAGCAGGCCCCCAACCATGTCCCCTTGCACCCCCACCCCCCAGCAGGCCCCCACCCATGTCTCCCACCACCCCCACCACCCAGTCACCAGGGGCAGCCTCCACCAGGCCCCCACCCATGTCTCACACCACCCCCACCCCCCAGTCACCAGGGGCAGCCTCCACAAGGCCCCCACCCATGTCTCACACCACCCCACCCCTCCAGTCACCAGGGGCAGCCTCCACAAGGCCCCCACCCATGTCTCCCACCACCCCCACCCCTCCAGTCACCAGGGGCAGCCTCCACAAGGCCCCCACTCATGTCCCCTTGCACCCCCACCCCCCAGCACTGTGGGGCACCTGCCAGCAGGCCCCCAACCATGTCCCACTCATGTCCCCTTGCACCCCCACCCCCCAGCAGGCCCCCACTCATGTCCCCTTGTACCCCCACCCCCCATGCACTGTGGGGCACCTGCCAGCAGGCCCCCAACCATGTCCCACTCATGTCCCCTTGCACCCCCACCCCCCAGCAGGCCCCCACTCATGTCCCCTTGCACCCCCACCCCCATGCTCTGTGGGGCACCTGCCAGCAGGCCCCCAACCATGTCTCCCACCACCCCCACCCCCCCAGCAGGCCCCCACTCATGTCCCCTTGCACCCCCAACCCCCAGCACTGTGGGGCACCTGCCAGCAAGCCCCCAACCATGTCCCCTTGCACCCCCACCCCCCAGCAGGCCCCCACCCATGTCCCCCTTGCACCCCCACCCCCCAGCACTGTGGGGCACCTGCCAGCAGGCCCCCAACCATGTCCCACTCATGTCCCCTTGCACCCCCACCCCCCAGCAGGCCCCCACTCATGTCTCCCTGCACCCCCCCCAGCACTGTGGGGCACTTGCCAGCAGGCCCCCAACCATGTCCCACTCATGTCCCCTTGCACCCCCACCCCCCAGCACTGTGGGGCACCTGCCAGCAGGCCCCCAACCATGTCCCCTTGCACCCCCACCTCCCAGCAGGCCCCCACTCATGTCCCCCTTGCACCCCCACCCCCCAGCACTGTGGGGCACCTGCCACCAGGCCCCCAACCATGTCCCACTCATGTCCCCTTGCACCCCCAACCCCCAGCATTGTGGGGCACCTGCCAGCAGGCCCCCAACCATGTCCCACTCATGTCCCCTTGCACCCCCACCCCCCAGCAGGCCCCCACTCATGTCCCCCTTGCACCCCCACCCCCCAGCACTGTGGGGCACCTGCCAGCAGGCCCCCAACCATGTCCCACTCATGTCCCCTTGCACCCCCACCCCCCAGCAGGCCCCCACTCATGTCCCCTTGCACCCCCACCCCCCGGCACTGTGGGGCACCTGCCACCAGGCCCCCAACCATGTCCCCTTGCACCCCCACCCCCAGCAGGCCCCCACGCATGTCCCCCTGCACCCCCACCCCCCAGCACTGTGGGGCGCCTGCCAGCAGGCCCCCAACCATGTCCCACTCATGTCCCCTTGCACCCCCACCCCCCAGCACTGTGGGGCACCTGCCAGCAGGCCCCCAACCATGTCCCCTTGCACCCCCACCCCCCAGCAGGCCCCCACTCATGTCCCCCTTGCACCCCCACCCCCCAGCACTGTGGGGCACCTGCCACCAGGCCCCCAACCATGTCCCACTCATGTCCCCTTGCACCCCGACCCCCCAGCAGGCCCCCACTCATGTCCCCTTGCACCCCCACCCCCCAGCACTGTGGGGCACCTGCCAGCAGGCCCCCAACCATGTCCCCTTGCACCCCCACCCCCCAGCAGGCCCCCACTCATGTCCCCCTGCACCCCACCCCCCAGCACTGTGGGGCACCTGCCAGCAGGCACCCAACCATGTCCCACTCATGTCCCCTTGCACCCCCACCCCCCAGCACTGTGGGGCACCTGCCAGCAGGCCCCCAACCATGTCCCCTTGCACCCCCACCCCCCAGCAGGCCCCCACTCATGTCCCCCTTGCACCCCCACCCCCCAGCACTGTGGGGCACCTGCCACCAGGCCCCCAACCATGTCCCACTCATGTCCCCTTGCACCCCCACCCCCCAGCAGGCCCCCACTCATGTCCCCTTGCACCCCCACCCCCCAGCACTGTGGGGCACCTGCCACCAGGCCCCCAAACATGTCCCACTCATGTCCCCTTGCACCCCCACCCCCCAGCAGGCCCCCACTCATGTCCCCTTGCACCCCCACCCCCCAGCACTGTGGGGCACCTGCCACCAGGCCCCCAACCATGTCCCCTTGCACCCCCACCCCCCAGCAGGCCCCCACTCATGTCCCCCTGCACCCCCACCCCCCAGCACTGTGGGGCACCTGCCAGCAGGCCCCCAACCATGTCCCCTTGCACCCCCAACCCCCAGCACTGTGGGGCACCTGCCAGCAGGCCCCCAACCATGTCCCACTCATGTCCCCTTGCACCCCCACCCCCAGCACTGTGGGGAACCTGCCAGCAGGCCCCCAACCATGTCCCACTCATGTCCCCTTGCACCCCCACCCCCCAGCACTGTGGGGCACCTGCCAGCAGGCCCCCAACCATGTCCCCTTGCACCCCCACCCCCAGCAGGCCCCCACTCATGTCCCCCTTGCGCCCCCACCCCCCAGCACTGTGCGGCACCTGCCAGCAGGCCCCCAACCATGTCCCACTCATGTCCCCTTGCACCCCCACCCCCCAGCAGGCCCCACACTCATGTCCCCTTGCACCCCCACCCCCCAGCACTGTGGGGCACCTGCCAGCAGGCCCCCAACCATGTCCCCTTGCACCCCCACCCCCCAGCAGGCCCCCACTCATGTCCCCCTGCACCCCCACCCCCCAGCACTGTGGGGCACCTGCCAGCAGGCCCCCAACCATGTCCCCTTGCACCCCCACCCCCAGCAGGCCCCCACTCATGTCCCCCTGCACCCCCACCCCCCAGCACTGTGGGGCACCTGCCAGCAGGCCCCCAACCATGTCCCCTTGCACCCCCACCCCCAGCAGGCCCCCACTCATGTCCCCTTGCACCCCCACCCCCCAGCACTGTGGGGCACCTGCCAGCAGGCCCCCAACCATGTCCCCTTGCACCCCCACCCCCAGCAGGCCCCCACTCATGTCCCCCTTGTGCCCCCACCCCCCAGCACTGTGGGGCACCTGCAACCAGGCCCCCAACCATGTCCCACTCATGTCCCCTTGCACCCCCACCCCCCAGCAGGCCCCCACTCATGTCCCCGTGCACACCCACCCCCCAGCACTGTGGGGCACCTGCCAGCAGGCCCCCAACCATGTCCCCTTGCACCCCCACCCCCCAGCAGGCCCCCACTCATGTCCCCCTGCACCCCCACCCCCCAGCACTGTGGGGCACCTGCCAGCAGGCACCCAACCATGTCCCACTCATGTCCCCTTGCACCCCCACCCCCCAGCACTGTGGGGCACCTGCCAGCAGGCCCCCAACCATGTCCCCTTGCACCCCCACCCCCCAGCAGGCCCCCACTCATGTCCCCCTTGCACCCCCACCCCCCAGCACTGTGGGGCACCTGCCACCAGGCCCCCAACCATGTCCCACTCATGTCCCCTTGCACCCCCACCCCCCAGCAGGCCCCCACTCATGTCCCCTTGCACCCCCACCCCCCAGCACTGTGGGGCACCTGCCACCAGGCCCCCAACCATGTCCCACTCATGTCCCTTTGCACCCCCACCCCCCAGCAGGCCCCCACTCATGTCCCCTTGCACCCCCACCCCCCAGCACTGTGGGGCACCTGCCACCAGGCCCCCAACCATGTCCCCTTGCACCCCCACCCCCCAGCAGGCCCCCACTCATGTCCCCCTGCACCCCCACCCCCCAGCACTGTGGGGCACCTGCCAGCAGGCCCCCAACCATGTCCCCTTGCACCCCCAACCCCCAGCACTGTGGGGCACCTGCCAGCAGGCCCCCAACCATGTCCCACTCATGTCCCCTTGCACCCCCACCCCCCAGCACTGTGGGGAACCTGCCAGCAGGCCCCCAACCATGTCCCACTCATGTCCCCTTGCACCCCCACCCCCCAGCACTGTGGGGCACCTGCCAGCAGGCCCCCAACCATGTCCCCTTGCACCCCCACCCCCAGCAGGCCCCCACTCATGTCCCCCTTGCACCCCCACCCCCCAGCACTGTGCGGCACCTGCCAGCAGGCCCCCAACCATGTCCCACTCATGTCCCCTTGCACCCCCACCCCCCAGCAGGCCCCCACTCATGTCCCCTTGCACCCCCACCCCCCAGCACTGTGGGGCACCTGCCAGCAGGCCCCCAACCATGTCCCACTCATGTCCCCTTGCACCCCCACCCCCCAGCAGGCCCCCACTCATGTCCCCTTGCACCCCCACCCGCCATGCTCTGTGGGGCACCTGCCAGCAGGCCCCCAACCATGTCTCCCACCACCCCCACCCCCCCAGCAGGCCCCCACTCATGTCCCCTTGCACCCCCAACCCCCAGCACTGTGGGGCACCTGCCAGCAAGCCCCCAACCATGTCCCCTTGCACCCCCACCCCCCAGCAGGCCCCCACCCATGTCCCCCTTGCACCCCCACCCCCCAGCACTGTGGGGCACCTGCCAGCAGGCCCCCAACCATGTCCCACTCATGTCCCCTTGCACCCCCACCCCCCAGCAGGCCCCCACTCATGTCCCCCTGCACCCCCCCCCAGCACTGTGGGGCACTTGCCAGCAGGCCCCCAACCATGTCCCACTCATGTCCCCTTGCACCCCCACCCCCCAGCACTGTGGGGCACCTGCCAGCAGGCCCCCAACCATGTCCCCTTGCACCCCCACCCCCCAGCAGGCCCCCACTCATGTCCCCCTTGCACCCCCACCCCCCAGCACTGTGGGGCACCTGCCACCAGGCCCCCAACCATGTCCCACTCATGTCCCCTTGCACCCCCACCCCCCAGCAGGCCCCCACTCATGTCCCCTTGCACCCCCACCCCCCAGCACTGTGGGGCACCTGCCAGCAGGCCCCCAACCATGTCCCCTTGCACCCCCACCCCCAGCAGGCCCCCACTCATGTCCCCCTGCACCCCCACCCCCCAGCACTGTGGGGCACCTGCCAGCAGGCCCCCAACCATGTCCCACTCATGTCCCCTTGCACCCCCACCCCCCAGCACTGTGGGGCACCTGCCAGCAGGCCCCCAACCATGTCCCCTTGCACCCCCACCCCCCAGCAGGCCCCCACTCATGTCCCCCTTGCACCCCCACCCCCCAGCACTGTGGGGCACCTACCACCAGGCCCCCAACCATGTCCCACTCATGTCCCCTTGCACCCCCACCCCCCAGCAGGCCCCCACTCATGTCCCCTTGCACCCCCACCCCCCAGCACTGTGGGGCACCTGCCAGCAGGCCCCCAACCATGTCCCCTTGCACCCCCACCCCCCAGCAGGCCCCCACTCATGTCCCCCTGCACCCCCACCCCCCAGCACTGTGGGGCACCTGCCAGCAGGCACCCAACCATGTCCCACTCATGTCCCCTCGCACCCCCACCCCCCAGCACTGTGGGGCACCTGCCAGCAGGCCCCCAACCTTGTCCCCTTGCACCCCCACCCCCCAGCAGGCCCCCACTCATGTCCCCCTTGCACCCCCACCCCCCAGCACTGTGGGGCACCTGCCACCAGGCCCCCAACCATGTCCCACTCATGTCCCCTTGCACCCCCACCCCCCAGCAGGCCCCCACTCATGTCCCCTTGCACCCCCACCCCCCAGCACTGTGGGGCACCTGCCACCAGGCCCCCAACCATGTCCCACTCATGTCCCCTTGCACCCCCACCCCCAGCAGGCCCCCACTCATGTCCCCTTGCACCCCCACCCCCCAGCACTGTGGGGCACCTGCCACCAGGCCCCCAACCATGTCCCCTTGCACCCCCACCCCCCAGCAGGCCCCCACTCATGTCCCCCTGCACCCCCACCCCCCAGCACTGTGGGGCACCTGCCAGCAGGCCCCCAACCATGTCCCCTTGCACCCCCAACCCCCAGCACTGTGGGGCACCTGCCAGCAGGCCCCCAACCATGACCCACTCATGTCCCCTTGCACCCCCACCCCCCAGCACTGTGGGGAACCTGCCAGCAGGCCCCCAACCATGTCCCACTCATGTCCCCTTGCACCCCCACCCCCCAGCAGGCCCCACACTCATGTCCCCTTGCACCCCCACCCCCCAGCACTGTGGGGCACCTGCCAGCAGGCCCCCAACCATGTCCCCTTGCACCCCCACCCCACAGCAGGCCCCCACTCATGTCCCCCTGCACCCCCACCCCCCAGCACTGTGGGGCACCTGCCAGCAGGCCCCCAACCATGTCCCCTTGCACCCCCACCCCCAGCAGGCCCCCACTCATGTCCCCCTGCACCCCCACCCCCCAGCACTGTGGGGCACCTGCCAGCAGGCCCCCAACCATGTCCCCTTGCACCCCCACCCCCATCAGGCCCCCACTCATGTCCCCTTGCACCCCCACCCCCCAGCACTGTGGGGCACCTGCCAGCAGGCCCCCAACCATGTCCCCTTGCACCCCCACCCCCAGCAGGCCCCCACTCATGTCCCCCTTGCACCCCCACCCCACAGCACTGTGGGGCACCTGCCACCAGGCCCCCAACCATGTCCCACTCATGTCCCCTTGCACCCCCACCCCCCAGCAGGCCCCCACTCATGTCCCCTTGCACCCCCACCCCCCAGCACTGTGGGGCACCTGCCAGCAGGCCCCCAACCATGTCCCCTTGCACCCCCACCCCCCAGCAGGCCCCCACTCATGTCCCCCTGCACCCCCACCCCCCAGCACTGTGGGGCACCTGCCAGCAGGCACCCAACCATGTCCCACTCATGTCCCCTTGCACCCCCACCCCCCAGCACTGTGGGGCACCTGCCAGCAGGCCCCCAACCATGTCCCCTTGCACCCCCACCCCCCAGCAGGCCCCCACTCATGTCCCCCTTGCACCCCCACCCCCCAGCACTGTGGGGCACCTGCCACCAGGCCCCCAACCATGTCCCACTCATGTCCCCTTGCACCCCCACCCCCCAGCAGGCCCCCACACATGTCCCCTTGCACCCCCACCCCCCAGCACTGTGGGGCACCTGCCACCAGGCCCCCAACCATGTCCCACTCATGTCCCCTTGCACCCCCACCCCCCAGCAGGCCCCCACTCATGTCCCCTTGCACCCCCACCCCCCAGCACTGTGGGGCACCTGCCACCAGGCCCCCAACCATGTCCCCTTGCACCCCCACCCCCCAGCAGGCCCCCACTCATGTCCCCCTGCACCCCCACCCCCCAGCACTGTGGGGCACATGCCAGCAGGCCCCCAACCATGTCCCCTTGCACCCCCAACCCCCAGCACTGTGGGGCACCTGCCAGCAGGCCCCCAACCATGTCCCACTCATGTCCCCTTGCACCCCCACCCCCCAGCACTGTGGGGAACCTGCCAGCAGGCCCCCAACCATGTCCCACTCATGTCCCCTTGCACCCCCACCCCCCAGCACTGTGGGGCACCTGCCAGCAGGCCCCCAACCATGTCCCCTTGCACCCCCACCCCCAGCAGGCCCCCACTCATGTCCCCCTTACACCCCCACCCCCCAGCACTGTGCGGCACCTGCCAGCAGGCCCCCAACCATGTCCCACTCATGTCCCCTTGCACCCCCACCCCCCAGCAGGCCCCCACTCATGTACCCTTGCACCCCCACCCCCCAGCACTGTGGGGCACCTGCCAGCAGGCCCCCAACCATGTCCCCTTGCACCCCCACCCCCCAGCAGGCCCCCACTCATGTCCCCCTGCACCCCCACCCCCCAGCACTGTGGGGCACCTGCCAGCAGGCCCCCAACCATGTCCCCTTGCACCCCCACCCCCAGCAGGCCCCCACTCATGTCCCCCTGCACCCCCACCCCCCAGCACTGTGGGGCATCTGCCAGCAGGCCCCCAACCATGTCCCCTTGCACCCCCACCCCCAGCAGGCCCCCACTCATGTCCCCTTGCACCCCCCACCCCCCAGCACTGTGGGGCACCTGCCAGCAGGCCCCCCAACCCCCTTGCACCCCCACCCCCAGCAGGCCCCCACTCATGTCCCCCTGCACCCCCACCCCCCAGCACTGTGGGGCACCTGCCAGCAGGCCCCCAACCATGTCCCACTCATGTCCCCTTGCACCCCCACCCCCCAGCACTGTGGGGCACCTGCCACCAGGCCCCAACCATGTCCCACTCATGTCCCCTTGCACCCCCACCCCCCAGCAGGCCCCCACTCATGTCCCCTTGCACCCCCACCCCCAGCACTGTGGGGCACCTGCCAGCAGGCACCCAACCATGTCCCACTCATGTCCCCTTGCACCCCCACCCCCCAGCACTGTGGGGCACCTGCCAGCAGGCCCCCAACCATGTCCCCTTGCACCCCCACCCCCCAGCAGGCCCCCACTCATGTCCCCCTTGCACCCCCACCCCCAGCACTGTGGGGCACCTGCCACCAGGCCCCCAACCATGTCCCACTCATGTCCCCTTGCACCCCCACACCCCAGCAGGCCCCCACTCATGTCCCCTTGCACCCCCACTCCCCAGCACTGTGGGGCACCTGCCACCAGGCCCCCAACCATGTCCCCACTCATGTCCCCTTGCACCCCCACCCCCCAGCAGGCCCCCACTCATGTCCCCTTGCACCCCCACCCCCAGCACTGTGGGGCACCTGCCACCAGGCCCCCAACCATGTCCCCTTGCACCCCCACCCCCCAGCAGGCCCCCACTCATGTCCCCCTGCACCCCCACCCCCCAGCACTGTGGGGCACCTGCCAGCAGGCCCCCAACCATGTCCCCTTGCACCCCCAACCCCCAGCACTGTGGGGCACCTGCCAGCAGGCCCCCAACCATGTCCCACTCATGTCCCCTTGCACCCCCACCCCCCAGCACTGTGGGGAACCTGCCAGCAGGCCCCCAACCATGTCCCACTCATGTCCCCTTGCACCCCCACCCCCCAGCACTGTGGGACACCTGCCAGCAGGCCCCCAACCATGTCCCCTTGCACCCCCACCCCCAGCAGGCCCCCACTCATGTCCCCCTTGCGCCCCCACCCCCCAGCACTGTGCGGCACCTGCCAGCAGGCCCCCAACCATGTCCCACTCATGTCCCCTTGCACCCCCACCCCCCAGCAGGCCCCCACTCATGTCCCCTTGCACCCCCACCCCCCAGCACTGTGGGGCACCTGCCAGCAGGCCCCCAACCATGTCCCCTTGCACCCCCACCCCCCAGCAGGCCCCCACTCATGTCCCCCTGCACCCCCACCCCCCAGCACTGTGGGGCACCTGCCAGCAGGCCCCCAACCATGTCCCCTTGCACCCCCACCCCCAGCAGGCCCCCACTCATGTCCCCCTGCACCCCCACCCCCCAGCACTGTGGGGCACCTGCCAGCAGGCCCCCAACCATGTCCCCTTGCACCCCCACCCCCAGCAGGCCCCCACTCATGTCCCCTTGCACCCCCACCCCCCAGCACTGTGGGGCACCTGCCAGCAGGCCCCCAACCATGTCCCCTTGCACCCCCACCCCCAGCAGGCCCCCACTCATGTCCCCCTTGCACCCCCACCCCCCAGCACTGTGGGGCACCTGCCACCAGGCCCCCAACCATGTCCCACTCATGTCCCCTTGCACCCCCACCCCCCAGCAGGCCCCCACTCATGTCCCCTTGCACCCCCACCCCCCAGCACTGTGGGGCACCTGCCAGCAGGCCCCCAACCATGTCCCCTTGCACCCCCACCCCCCAGCAGGCCCCCACTCTTGTCCCCCTGCACCCCCACCCCCCAGCACTGTGGGGCACCTGCCAGCAGGCACCCAACCATGTCCCACTCATGTCCCCTTGCACCCCCACACCCCAGCACTGTGGGGCACCTGCCAGCAGGCCCCCAACCATGTCCCCTTGCACCCCCACCCCCCAGCAGGCCCCCACTCATGTCCCCCTTGCACCCCCACCCCCCAGCACTGTGGGGAACCTGCCACCAGGCCCCCAACCATGTCCCACTCATGTCCCCTTGCACCCCCACCCCCCAGCACTGTGGGGCACCTGCCACCAGGCCCCCAACCATGTCCCACTCATGTCCCCTTGCACCCCCACCCCCCAGCAGGCCCCCACTCATGTCCCCTTGCACCCACACCCCCCAGCACTGTGGGGCACCTGCCACCAGGCCCCCAACCATGTCCCCTTGCACCCCCACCCCCCAGCAGGCCCCCACTCATGTCCCCCTGCACCCCCACCCCCCAGCACTGTGGGGCACCTGCCAGCAGGCCCCCAACCATGTCCCCTTGCACCCCCAACCCCCAGCACTGTGGGGCACCTGCCAGCAGGCCCCCAACCATGTCCCACTCATGTCCCCTTGACCCCCCAGCACTGTGGGGAACCTGCCAGCAGGCCCCCAACCATGTCCCACTCATGTCCCCCGCACCCCCACCCCCCAGCACTGTGGGGCACCTGCCAGCAGGCCCCCAACCATGTCCCCTTGCACCCCCACCCCCAGCAGGCCCCCACTCATGTCCCCCTTGCACCCCCACCCCCCAGCACTGTGCGGCACCTGCCAGCAGGCCCCCAACCATGTCCCACTTATGTCCCCTTGCACCCCCACCCCCCAGCAGGCCCCCACTCATGTCCCCTTGCACCCCCACCCCCCAGGACTGTGGGGCACCTGCCAGCAGGCCCCCAACCATGTCCCCTTGCACCCCCACCCCCCAGCAGGCCCCCACTCATGTCCCCCTGCACCCCCACCCCCCAGCACTGTGGGGCACCTGCCAGCAGGCCCCCAACCATGTCCCCTTGCACCCCCACCCCCAGCAGGCCCCCACTCATGTCCCCCTGCACCCCCACCCCCCAGCACTGTGGGGCACCTGCCAGCAGGCCCCCAACCATGTCCCCTTGCACCCCCACCCCCAGCAGGCCCCCACTCATGTCCCCTTGCACCCCCACCCCCCAGCACTGTGGGGCACCTGCCAGCAGGCCCCCAACCATGTCCCCTTGCACCCCCACCCCCAGCAGGCCCCCACTCATGTCCCCCTGCACCCCCACCCCCCAGCCCTGTGGGGCACCTGCCAGCAGGCCCCCAACCATGTCCCACTCATGTCCCCTTGCACCCCCACCCCCCAGCACTGTGGGGCACCTGCCAGCAGGCCCCCAACCATGTCCCACTCATGTCCCCTTGCACCCCCACCCCCCAGCACTGTGGGGCACCTGCCAGCAGGCCCCCACTCATGTCCCCTTGCACCCCCACCCCCCAGCACTGTGGGGTACCTGCCAGCAGGCCCCCAACCATGTCCCACTCATGTCCCCTTGCACCCCCACCCCCCAGCAGGCCCCCACTCATTTCCCCCTTGCACCCCTACCCCCCAGCAGGCCCCCACTCATGTCCCCCTGCACCCCCACCCCCCAGCACTGTGGGGCACCTGCCAGCAGGCACCCAACCATGTCCCACTCATGTCCCCTTGCACCCCCACCCCCCAGCACTGTGGGGCACCTGCCAGCAGGCCCCCAACCATGTCCCCTTGCACCCCCACCCCCCAGCAGGCCCCCACTCATGTCCCCCTTGCACCCCCACCCCCCAGCACTGTGGGGCACCTGCCACCAGGCCCCCAACCATGTCCCACTCATGTCCCCTTGCACCCCCACCCCCCAGCAGGCCCCCACTCATGTCCCCTTGCACCCCCACCCCCCAGCACTGTGGGGCACCTGCCACCAGGCCCCCAACCATGTCCCACTCATGTCCCCTTGCACCCCCACCCCCCAGCAGGCCCCCACTCATGTCCCCTTGCACCCCCACCCCCCAGCACTGTGGGGCACCTGCCACCAGGCCCCCAACCATGTCCCCTTGCACCCCCACCCCCCAGCAGGCCCCCACTCATGTCCCCCTGCACCCCCACCCCCCAGCACTGTTGGGCACCTGCCAGCAGGCCCCCAACCATGTCCCCTTGCACCCCCAACCCCCAGCACTGTGGGGCACCTGCCAGCAGGCCCCCAACCATGTCCCACTCATGTCCCCTTGCACCCCCACCCCCCAGCACTGTGGGGAACCTGCCAGCAGGCCCCCAACCATGTCCCACTCATGTCCCCTTGCACCCCCACGCCCCAGCACTGTCGGGCACCTGCCAGCAGGCCCCCAACCATGTCCCCTTGCACCCCCACCCCCAGTAGGCCCCCACTCATGTCCCCCTTGCACCCCCACCCCCCAGCACTGTGCGGCACCTGCCAGCAGGCCCCCAACCATGTCCCACTCATGTCCCCTTGCACCCCCAGCCCCCAGCAGGCCCCCACTCATGTCCCCTTGCACCCCCACCCCCCAGCACTGTGGGGCACCTGCCAGCAGGCCCCCAACCATGTCCCCTTGCACCCCCACCCCCCAGCAGGCCCCCACTCATGTCCCCCTGCAACCCCACCCCCCAGCACTGTGGGGCACCTGCCAGCAGGCCCCCAACCATGTCCCCTTGCACCCCCACCCCCAGCAGGCCCCCACTCATGTCCCCCTGCACCTCCACCCCCCAGCACTGTGGGGCACCTGCCAGCAGGCCCCCAACCATGTCCCCTTGCACCCCCACCCCCAGCAGGCCCCCACTCATGTCCCCTTGCACCCCCACCCCCCAGCACTGTGGGGCACCTGCCAGAAGGCCCCCAACCATGTCCCCTTGCACCCCCACCCCCAGCAGGCCCCCACTCATGTCCCCCTTGCACCCCCACCCCCCAGCACTGTGGGGCACCTGCCACCAGGCCCCCAACCATGTCCCACTCATGTCCCCTTGCACCCCCACCCCCCAGCACTGTGGGGCACCTGCCAGCAGGCCCCCAACCATGTCCCACTCATGTCCCCTTGGACCCCCACCCCCCAGCACTGTGGGGCACCTGCCAGCAGGCCCCCAACCATGTCCCCTTGCACCCCCACCCCCCAGCAGGCCCCCACTCATGTCCCCCTTGCACCCCCACCCCCCAGCACTGTGGGGCACCTGCCACCAGGCCCCCAACCATGTCCCACTCATGTCCCCTTGCACCCCCACCCCCCAGCAGGCCCCCACTCATGTCCCCTTGCACCCCCACCCCCCAGCACTGTGGGGCACCTGCCAGCAGGCCCCCAACCATGTCCCACTCATGTCCCCTTGCACCCCCACCCCCCAGCAGGCCCCCACTCATGTCCCCCTTGCACCCCCACCCCCCAGCACTGTGGGGCACCTGCCAGCAGGCCCCCAACCATGTCCCACTCATGTCCCCTTGCACCCCCAGCCCCCAGCAGGCCCCCACTCATGTCCCCTTGCACCCCCACCCCCAGCACTGTGGGGCACCTGCCAGCAGGCCCCCAACCATGTCCCCTTGCACCCCCACCCCCAGCAGGCCCCCACTCATGTCCCCCTGCACCCCCACCCCCCAGCACTGTGGGGCACCTGCCAGCAGGCCCCCAACCATGTCCCACTCATATCCCCTTGCACCCCCACCCCCCAGCACTGTGGGGCACCTGCCAGCAGGCCCCCAACCATGTCCCCTTGCACCCCCACCCCCAGCAGGCCCCCACTCATGTCCCCCTGCACCCCCACCCCCCAGCACTGTGGGGCACCTGCCAGCAGGCCCCCAACCATGTCCCACTCATGTCCCCTTGCACCCCCACCCCCCAGCACTGTGGGGCACCTGCCAGCAGGCCCCCAACCATGTCCCACTCATGTCCCCTTGCACCCCCACCCCCCAGCACTGTGGGGCACCTGCCAGCAGGCCCCCAACCATGTCCCCTTGCACCCCCACCCCCCAGCAGGCCCCCACTCATGTCCCCCTTGCACCCCCACCCCCCAGCACTGTGGGGCACCTGCCACCAGGCCCCCAACCATGTCCCACTCATGTCCCCTTGCACCCCCACCCCCCAGCAGGCCCCCACTCATGTCCCCTTGCACCCCCACCCCCCAGCACTGTGGGGCACCTGCCAGCAGGCCCCCAACCATGTCCCACTCATGTCCCCTTGCACCCCCACCCCCCAGCAGGCCCCCACTCATGTCCCCTTGCACCCCCACCCCCCAGCACTGTGGGGCACCTGCCAGCAGGCCCCCAACCATGTCCCCTTGCACCCCCACCCCCAGCAGGCCCCCACTCATGTCCCCCTGCACCCCCACCCCCAGCACTGTGGGGCACCTGCCAGCAGGCCCCCAACCATGTCCCACTCATGTCCCCTTGCACCCCCACCCCCCAGCACTGTGGGGCACCTGCCAGCAGGCCCCCAACCATGTCCCCTTGCACCCCCACCCCCCAGCAGGCCCCCACTCATGTCCCCCTTGCACCCCCACCCCCCAGCACTGTGGGGCACCTGCCACCAGGCCCCCAACTATGTCCCACTCATGTCCCCTTGCACCCCCACCCCCCAGCACTGTGGGGCACCTGCCAGCAGGCCCCCAACCATGTCCCCTTGCACCCCCACCCCCAGCAGGCCCCCACTCATGTCCCCCTTGCACCCCCACCCCCCAGCACTGTGCGGCACCTGCCAGCAGGCCCCCAACCATGTCCCACTCATGTCCCCTTGCACCCCCAGCCCCCAGCAGGCCCCCACTCATGTCCCCTTGCACCCCCACCCCCCAGCACTGTGGGGCACCTGCCAGCAGGCCCCCAACCATGTCCCCTTGCACCCCCACCCCCCAGCAGGCCCCCACTCATGTCCCCCTGCAACCCCACCCCCCAGCACTGTGGGGCACCTGCCAGCAGGCCCCCAACCATGTCCCCTTGCACCCCCACCCCCAGCAGGCCCCCACTCATGTCCCCTTGCACCCCCACCCCCCAGCACTGTGGGGCACCTGCCAGCAGGCCCCCAACCATGTCCCCTTGCACCCCCACCCCCAGCAGGCCCCCACTCATGTCCCCTTGCATCCCCACCCCCCAGCACTGTGGGGCACCTGCCAGCAGGCCCCCAACCATGTCCCCTTGCACCCCCACCCCCAGCAGGCCCCCACTCATGTCCCCCTTGCACCCCCACCCCCCAGCACTGTGGGGCACCTGCCACCAGGCCCCCAACCATGTCCCACTCATGTCCCCTTGCACCCCCACCCCCCAGCACTGTGGGGCACCTGCCAGCAGGCCCCCAACCATGTCCCACTCATGTCCCCTTGGACCCCCACCCCCCAGCACTGTGGGGCACCTGCCAGCAGGCCCCCAACCATGTCCCCTTGCACCCCCACCCCCCAGCAGGCCCCCACTCATGTCCCCCTTGCACCCCCACCCCCCAGCACTGTGGGGCACCTGCCACCAGGCCCCCAACCATGTCCCACTCATGTCCCCTTGCACCCCCACCCCCCAGCAGGCCCCCACTCATGTCCCCTTGCACCCCCACCCCCCAGCACTGTGGGGCACCTGCCAGCAGGCCCCCAACCATGTCCCACTCATGTCCCCTTGCACCCCCACCCCCCAGCAGGCCCCCACTCATGTCCCCCTTGCACCCCCACCCCCCAGCACTGTGGGGCACCTGCCAGCAGGCCCCCAACCATGTCCCACTCATGTCCCCTTGCACCCCCACCCCCCAGCAGGCCCCCACTCATGTCCCCTTGCACCCCCACCCCCAGCACTGTGGGGCACCTGCCAGCAGGCCCCCAACCATGTCCCCTTGCACCCCCACCCCCAGCAGGCCCCCACTCATGTCCCCCTGCACCCCCACCCCCCAGCACTGTGGGGCACCTGCCAGCAGGCCCCCAACCATGTCCCACTCATGTCCCCTTGCACCCCCACCCCCCAGCACTGTGGGGCACCTGCCAGCAGGCCCCCAACCATGTCCCCTTGCACCCCCACCCCCAGCAGGCCCCCACTCATGTCCCCCTGCACCCCCACCCCCCAGCACTGTGGGGCACCTGCCAGCAGGCCCCCAACCATGTCCCACTCATGTCCCCTTGCACCCCCACCCCCAGCACTGTGAGGCACCTGCCAGCAGGCCCCCAACCATGTCCCACTCATGTCCCCTTGCACCCCCACCCCCCAGCACTGTGGGGCACCTGCCAGCAGGCCCCCAACCATGTCCCCTTGCACCCCCACCCCCCAGCAGGCCCCCACTCATGTCCCCCTTGCACCCCCACCCCCCAGCACTGTGGGGCACCTGCCACCAGGCCCCCAACCATGTCCCACTCATGTCCCCTTGCACCCCCACCCCCCAGCAGGCCCCCACTCATGTCCCCTTGCACCCCCACCCCCCAGCACTGTGGGGCACCTGCCAGCAGGCCCCCAACCATGTCCCACTCATGTCCCCTTGCACCCCCACCCCCCAGCAGGCCTCCACTCATGTCCCCTTGCACCCCCACCCCCCAGCACTGTGGGGCACCTGCCAGCAGGCCCCCAACCATGTCCCCTTGCACCCCCACCCCCAGCAGGCCCCCACTCATGTCCCCCTGCACCCCCACCCCCAGCACTGTGGGGCACCTGCCAGCAGGCCCCCAACCATGTCCCACTCATGTCCCCTTGCACCCCCACCCCCCAGCACTGTGGGGCACCTGCCAGCAGGCCCCCAACCATGTCCCCTTGCACCCCCACCCCCCAGCAGGCCCCCACTCATGTCCCCCTTGCACCCCCACCCCCCAGCACTGTGGGGCACCTGCCACCAGGCCCCCAACCATGTCCCACTCATGTCCCCTTGCACCCCCACCCCCCAGCACTGTGGGGCACCTGCCAGCAGGCCCCCAACCATGTCCCCTTGCACCCCCACCCCCCAGCACTGTGGGGCACCTGCCAGCAGGCCCCCAACCATGTCCCCTTGCACCCCCACCCCCAGCAGGCCCCCACTCATGTCCCCCTGCACCCCCACCCCCCAGCACTGTGGGGCACCTGCCAGCAGGCCCCCAACCATGTCCCCTTGCACCCCCACCCCCCAGCAGGCCCTCACTCATGTCCCCCTGCCCCCAGGTCCTGACGAAACGCAATCATGGCAGTAATGGGCAGCATACCCAGCACAAACACCCAGGCAAGGATTGCATCCACCCACACAGTAGATGCAATTACATGATACAACCCCAATGTCAAGTATGTAAATGAACACATGTCCCTCACACACACATACACAATGGGTGCAAGTGAATGTCAAAACCCATATCATGACATGCATGAAACCAATGAGAAAATACCACAAATGTAAGTAATAAATATATGTATTAAAGATGAAAATGAAGTAAAGAAATAAAACACACAACAATGGGGATGACAAAACAAATGGTCCATGTCCGAGAACAAATAGAAAAAATCAAAAAACAAAGGAATCCAAAAACGAATGTAGTCCAAAGCAAAATAATGGGGGAAAAAATAAGGAAAAACCATTGCCTCATGGTGAACACAAATATAAATCCAACAAATGTTTTCCAAACATCAAACTATGTAGAAGAATATCCCAGGGTCCATGAGCCCAACACCATAAATGAAAGCTACTACTACTAACTAATAATAAAAATATATACAGAAAAGTGGCCATTGTCCGAGCGGTCCAAAAAAAACTTAAAAAATAAAGGAAACCTAACACTAACTAACTAAAGAACTATATACAATGGCAGCGGGCAAGTCCTGCGGCTCACTCTGTGATGTTGCCGGCCAGGGCATCCTCGAACTCCATGTCGATGTCCCGGAGGCGGGACTCTGTCCTGGCCCCGAGGTCTCGCAGGGACAACCCCGTGTCCACCTCAAACTCCCTGCGAGCTTCCTCGAGGCACTCAGCCCGCCTCAACGCCCGACGCATGGAGAACTCCGCCCTGACCATGGTGAGCCGCTCCTCTTCCGCCCGCTGCCGCTCCGCACCTATCCGCTGGACCAACTGTTCCCACACGGAAGACACTGCCATCCCAGGGTTCTCCTGCCCTCCGGCCGATGCCTGCCCCTCTGATCTTGATGGCCCCGAGCCATGATGCCTCCCACGTCGAGCCTGCTGCTGCCTCCGACGCCACTGCCTCTGCCAGCACGACGGCATCCAGGCTGATGGAATCCACCGATGCCGTCGTGCACGTGCCCTGCCAGATGATGCCGGCACATCCTCCATCTGCAGGGGGACAGTTGCTGGTGTGTCCACCCCTGCTGGACCTTTGACTCCCGACTGTGGCAGGGATGGGGTCCCCACCGAGCTGGCTGCGTTGGTCGGGGCAGGTCCACAGGGGGCCCTGGTGGCATCTGGGCCGGAAGACGGCATGGAGCACGACTGGCGCATAGCCTCCACAGAGGAGGAGAGGGTCGCCAGAAGGCCACACACATGTAGGAAACCCCCGACCATGGCGGCTCCCAAATGGTTCACGTACGCACGGTGCTCTTCGTGATGATGTGCATGCTCCTCCCGGGAAGCATGCACCTCATCACGAATGCCAGCCGTGCGCAACGCAACACCAATCAGGACCCTCTCCACACGGCCAGGGGTCCCCTCGTCCGCAGGTAGAGGAGTGTCAGATGACATGGACATCTCCCCTACCTGCGGACGGGCCTGGGATGGGGCATCCCTGCTGGTGCATGGTGGTGCAGTCACAGTGTCAGGGACAGTGACATGCACAGGCACCTCCACGGCGACCTGTGCTGCCTCCTGCCCCTGGCCCTGGACTGCACCACTTGTACCAGCGGGGATGCCCCCACCAGGCCCCATGTGTGGCTCAGTAGCGGCCTCCTCCCCCTCTGTGGAAACCACCAACCTGGATGTCTCCACGCCGTCTTCCGCCGGTGCAAGCCCCTGTGGGGGCTCACCCACCCCTTCCGCTGCAGCCGTGGTGGCATCCCCGCCGCTCTGCTCCACAGCGCCTTCTCCGCCCTCTTCTTCACTTGCCACTGTGTAGAGGGAGACATAGAACACAAGCATCAGGGTACTGTACAATGGTCCCCTAGACAGGAAGCAACAGCAGATGAGTGGCACTGTCATACATCACTTCCATCATGTCCCGCCACAACACATGGGTCAGTGCAGGCAAAACACATACAGTAACAGGCATGGCGCATGCCATGGACATTGGCATACATGACCAAGGGACTCATGATTCATACAATGTTGGTTTTAAACTCACATGCATCATGGGTCTTGCCATCACATGCACACACCTCACCGTAGTTCCATCCATCTGGCCTCGTACACCACAGACGCAGTGGATACAAGGATGACTAGGCTGCATCAGTGAATCTGAACATTGTCACAGACATGTGTCATGCATCCATGGCAGTTACAAGTCACAGACACGCAGTTCAGACACACACACATGGGCACCATACGTGTACATGGGACCAGCACCCATCCCTCACCCCCACCCATGTCCAGGAACAGAGACTGCCATGCTTCCATGTGTCCATTCCGCACAGAGCCCCCCATGTTGCAATAGAACACATGCACCAACCATGTGGTTCACACATCACTGTACTCACATGCCTGACCATGATGTCCCTGCACACACACATACGTACATGGCCTATGTCACACATACAGGCAGGTATCAGACAACCAGCACACTGCAACATGCCCTGTCTCACACAGTAATGCTTGGCCACTTACCGGCCAACTCCAGATGGGTCTGCCTCCGAAGGATCTGGGCGTGGAGCGCTGGGTCTACGCGTTCCAGGACCCTCATCTGGATGTCACTCAGGCGTGCCCGGCCCCCCTCCGCGAGGCGCCGGGCCTTATTGAGGGTCCTGGACCTCAAGTCCTCCCAGCGCTTCTTGATGTGCTTGATGTCGCGGGTTGCCACCCCCTCCGCGTTGATGGCAACCACTACATCGTCCCAGATCCTCTCCCTTGTTGGCGCGTGGTCTTCCGAAGAGGGCATCATAATGCCCCAGGACATGCTCCACCAGGACACCAACTTCCTTCTCACTGAAGCTGGTGGCCCTCTGCCTCTCTGGCTGGGGGTCGCCACTGGTCTCAGATGGTGCTTGCCCCGACATGGCGACCCCCGAGGCAGGCGTTGGTGGGCAACTGGGTCCTGGTGCTGGGCTGTGGAGCGATGGTATCCCAGTTGGGAGTCTACTGTTCCAGCAGGGGTCGACACAGCAACTGGACCCCTGCAGATGGCTGATGTGCAGGCACCAAATGGCAGGGCACGGTGGCAGCAGGCAGGCAGGCAGGCAGGCAGCAGCAAATGGCACGTGGGAGGCTGCTCGGGGCACTGGGGGGCAGTGATTCGGCCTTCTGGGCAGGAGCGTGGTCTTCCACGTGTATTCGCGTGGCCAGCTTGATACGGAGTGATTTGGCACGTGAACAATCTGCACGTCAGCGTGTAATTCGAGGAAAGGCCCGTAGCGCGTAAGCGCGTCTGCACGCATACGCATTTTCATTGGACCAAAGGCCCTCAGCGCGTGAGCGCGTCTGTGACGTGTCGTGCGAGGGTGTATCCCTCATTGCACGTGATGACAGAACACACGTGGATTACAATCAATCGCGTGTGAAAGTTCACGCCACCCCGGAACACACGTACCCAGGCTAATCGCGTGTGGAACTACCCGCACACCCGGAAAAACACGTACCCAGGCTAATCGCGTGTGGAAAACTGCACGTCCGCGTGTAATGCGCGTAATCGCGCGTGAAAAACTGCACGTCCGCGTGTAATGCGCGTAATCGCGCATGAAAAACTGCACGTCCGCATGTGACGTGACGCGCGCGTGCGTTTCCCTCAGCACGGGTTAAAGGTGAGCGGGCCCAGCAGTTCGCTGTACGTGCCTTCCGTGGAGACCGACGTGTGTTGCTGCTTCCAGTTGTTTCGCGCGCCATCTACTTCACAGCTCTCAAGGACGTATCTCTTCTTTTGGCGGGGGTATTGGCTACACGTGTTTTTCTGCATCGCGCTAGTCAGACGGTGAGTCGCAAACGCTCCTTTTCCCACAGCGGGTGCCCCTGTGTATTGCACCCATTTTCGATGTCATCGTAGCCTGCGTGTCCCACGCGTACGCGTTATTCGTGTTACTGGGTGCCACCGCGTACTGCGGGAGGTCAAATCCACGCACGTAGGCTGCAGGGTTGCGTGCACGGTTTTACTGCAGTTTTGGGGTGCCTGAGCGTTGCGTGACCCGTCACCACATCACCGGGGTCACATACAGCCTTGCAGGTGCAGGGGGGCTGTTAACATCTTGCTTCCCACCCCCTTCACCCCAATTGCCCAGGACAATTGTGGTGTACACCTCCCATTGGCACCACTCCATCTGTGCCAGCACTATTACATCTGTGCCATGGTTGGGAGGCCACCAAAGGTGAGGGGCGCCTCAGCTGGGCGTACTCCTCGTGGCGGGCGTGGTCGGGGACGTGGCCGTGGTGACCAGGGAGTAGGGGGACTCCAGGGTGTCCAGGGCAGCCACAGAGGGGGAAGAGGCAGGGGTGCGCCACTTGAGCACAATGTTGTGCCATGTGTCGGTGCAGCCATGCCACCACCCCCTGTGGTTCCGGGGGATGCAGCTCCTGCATCTGGCACTGGCACCCGTATGACCCAGCAGTCCGTTCCATCGACTGCCACGGGCCCAAGGGTAGCGGTAGCTGCAGGTGCAGCTGTGGACACCGCCACCCAGGCTCAGGGTCTGCCAGCGCAGGCTGCGTTGGCACTTGAAGAGCCCTTGGTAGATCTCCAACAGGCCAGGGGGGAAACCATAGGGGCACGCCGGGCTGCTCAGACCAAGACACGTGTCCCTGGGGCAGTCATGTCATCTGCTGCCCCGAACAGCCGGGTGTTGGCAAGTGCAGGGGCAGATGCACCCAACAGCACCCCGGTTGTGAGTCTGCCAACCAGGACCGTTGCGGTCAATGACCCTGCCACAGCTGATGTTGCTGCGCAGGGTCCATTAGTGGGCACCCAGCTGCCACTGACACAAGTCAGGCCTTTGGTCATCCCTCCACCTGCCACTCCCTCGGCTCAATCCACCGAACCCACTGGCCATACTGGTCAGGGCGGCATTAGCCAGCCAGGGTCTGCGCCACAGTCCAAGAGGAGGAAGGTTGCACCTGCAGCACAGGCTGGGACCCCACACACAGCCACGACCTCCTGCACGTCGAGGAAGAAGCCTTTCTGTAAGCAGGAACTGGACTTCCTCGTGGACTACGTGCGGGGACACAGCCGTGACATGCTAGTGGGTGCCAATAGTCAGACTACGGCTGCCCAACGTGACACCCACTGGAAGCATGTTGCGGAACATGTCAGTTCATTCGGCCATGAGGTGCGCACAGCGCAGGAGTGCAAAAAGCGCTGGAATGACATCAAGCGCAGCACTAAGGCTAAGCGTGCCTCAAATTACAACTTGACTCTGGTGACTGGCGGTGGGCCTGCACCAGAGGAGGAAGAACTCACTCCGCATGAGGCTCTCGTTGCGGAGTTCATACCACCAGAATTGGTCGAAGGTGTGGGAGAGATGCTGGACTTTGATGCCCAGTCCAGTGAGTGTTGAAGCGTAGTTGTTGAGGACGTGTGTGTTTCACTTGTGGGATGTGTTGTGCATGATTGCTGCTACATGTGACGTGTACATGGTTCTGAGGTGTAAGTAATGCAATGCTACCGTCATGCATGTCTCCTCTGCCTGCATGCGGGACTCCATGTGGGCATGCTCCCTTGCCCTCCTCCGCCACTCTGCACCCCAGTTCCACCTTTGCACTGGTCTGCTACATTCTTGCCAATGTGTAGTTTCTTGTTCATGTGTCCTGTGTAGATGCTAACTTCCAGCTTAGAAACTGCCAGACATATGCCGTGTGGTACAGCCTTAGTACTCGATGCAGGGTATCCCACTTGTACTGTGCATGGGTCAGATGTCCCACAGGGACATGAGTGCCCATTCATGCTCCATGTGCATTGCACGCATGCCCCTATGTGTCCTTGACTGGATGATCACTGTAATATGAGTCCTTGGTTACATACATTGCCTGCCATATTATCGGCCTCCCCATGTCAACTGTGGCTCAGTCCTGCGTTGCACACATGTTTAGGCAATGACAATCTGTGTGGCTCACAGGCCTCAGCCTGTTCAATGGCCAATGACTCTGTCCAACTCTTGTTGTGTCTTCCTCACACGTGGCTGGCCTCCGGATCTTCCATCATGTGTCCTGCCCACTGTCCCAGCATCATTATCAGTGTTGTAATTTGATTCACATTAAGCTGTTGATGCCAGTCAACACTGCTTGTCAATACACAGGTGTATGGGCAGCCTTTTGATACCATGCTAGGCATCCCTGCTTTGGTACTGGGGTGGAGGGGTGCTTGGCTGCTAGACATGGTACACATTGAATACACAATGCACGTGATGTCTGAATTTGATATTGCACTGCCTTCACATTTCCTGGCACACACCATGGAGTGCTTGTACATGTAGGTAGTGAGTGGCGTACACATTTTCAGCACTGCATAGACCCACTTCCATGCAAACTGCCACCTTTCAACAGGTCTGATCACAGTGGCTATTCAAAGTAGACCCAGCATGCATGCCAGGTCATATGTTGTGTGTCACATGTCTGCCGGATGCCTTTGCTGTCGGTGTGTGTGTGTGTTGTGTGCTTCTGACATGTGTAGTGACCTTTTCCTCTCTATTTTTCAGGTGATGACGCAATGGATGCAGAGGATGGTGTTGTCACGCCAGACACAGGGTTGGTAAGACCACATCAACCCGGCACTAGTGGGGGTCGTGGGGTGGTAGGCCACGAAACCCCCCAAGTGCTGCAGTCCATCCTGTCTCTGGCTGCCTATGAGTCCAGCCTTGATGACGACTCTGACGTCCATGTTGAGTTGGATGACCATCAAGTCCATGTGTCAGGGGTGAGTGATTCTGATGTGGACACTCCTCTGTCTGCGACACCTGCACTGAGGGATCAGACAGTCTTGGTTCCTCCGCCCGTGGTGGATCGGGACGCAGGGTCACCCTCCACACCAGACACTGATGTGCCTGGGACATCACGTCGACGGGGGCATGTAGTCGTGCAGCCGCAGGCGGTGCCAACACAGCGAGGACCTCCGGTCCTTGAGTCCCGCAGGGGTCAAGTCCGGCAACGCGGTCGCCGCGCGCAACCGCTGTATACTGAGTGGGAGCAAGACATGACTGCCAATTCCGAACGGCAGGGGGCAGCAATGGAGAACATCGCTGACAGCATGGAGCGTGTGGCCCTATCTGTGCTCCCCCCTGCTAGGCAGGTGCTTCTCCAGCAGCAGGCGGCACGGTCCACGGCCCGCTCGCTCAGGCTGGGCATGGCGGCCTCAGACAGGGCACGCCAGGCTGAAATGTCGTCTCTGCGTCAAGCAATTGCTGCTCACGCAGAGGCGCACATGGATGCCCTGAGGGAGGAGTATGCCTCCCTCAGATCCACTCTGGGTGTCCTTATGATGTCCCAGAGGCAGCAGGCAGAGGAGAGGTTTGCACAGCTTGAGCGCACCATCTCGGCTGAGCTACAGGCTTGCCGGGAGGTGCAGCGGTTGTCCAGCCAGGCCTTGCAGGAGGAACTCCGTGTTACACGTGCTACCTTGCAAGAGGAAGCACGTGTATCACGTGAGGTTCTGCATGCAGACCTATGTAACATCGCCACACAGAACCAGGCTCACCTGTCCGGCAGACTTGCTGCCGACGAGGGGCAAGCTGCGGCTAGGCGTGGCCAGGCTACTGTGCCACGTCCTCCTTTCCGGGATGAGCCAGACTCGGACGACCATCTATCTCCCACATAGGTCATGCTGTGCAGGCGTTGAGCCCATGGAGGTATTTTTTTTTGGCTCAGCATCATCGCATGTGGATGTTGAGCAGCACCCTGTACCTCCCCCCTCCTGGGTGCCTCCCCTCCCCCCCGGGTCGTATGTGGCCATTTTTGATTTTTCTTTTAGTTTAGTTAGTTAAGTTTCTGTTTGATAGTTAGTTTAAATAGGTAATGTAGGTTTTCCATAGTTAGTGTAATTAGTTAATAGTTGAGTTAGTTTAAAATTTGTAGTCTATTGTGCTTTCATGTGACAGTGCGGTGCCTTGTGGTTTTTGAAGGCATCCACTGTCTGTTCCAGCTGGGCCCTTCATGGTTGTCTTGTGTATGTGTTTGCTGCTTGGGTTCCTTGACTCACATATGCCACTCCTGCCTCCCTTATCCATGGGCTCGCAAGGATGGTTCGGTGTTACAGAATTTTACACAAGGGCTGTGGACTGTCATATCTGTGGCATGTCTGGTGCTTTGTGACTTGTGTTGACACCCCTAGTGGGGATGATTTAGGTGTAATTGTCCACTGTTCAGCTTTTGCTAGATGGGGTGTGTCATGATTAATGTGGACATTGATTGCTATGCATTGTGTATTATGTCTCATTTCTTTCCTGTACACGTGCCTGTTGCAATTCATGCTGTAGATAGTGTTCCACACTTTGGAAGTCAAAGACGGACTGATGGTGTGATTTTTGATGTGACTCTCTGACATGGCCAAGTAATGAGATGCCTGATGAGACACACACAGATCACTTTGATGCATTAATCATTTGTTTCATGCACTTTCTGCAGGGGGATAAGGCACCAGAGCACCTTTGCCAGCAGACATGGCCCATTGGACGACGGAATTCCTGACCCGTTTGTTGGTGCCCACATGCACATGTGTGCACGAGCAGAGCCACAGTGATTGCAGACCCACATCCTAGAACTGCTGACATGTTCCAAGGAACTCCAGGCAAGGTGAGCATCACAGGGGGGCCACGACACAGCAAAGCTTGCACCAGGCGAGTTGCACATGCAGGCTTAGTCACAGCACTGAGGGTGAGCTTAGATGAATATTGGTGTTGAAGCACACAATGCAGCTCAGATGTGTTTGTGGACTGATGGCTGTTGATAGTAGGGTTGTCTGGGACACATGCAGGGGCAGTGGCACATACCCTGCGGTACACCAAGGTTCATTGAGGCACTTGTATCAACCATGTAGCCTTCAGAGACATGGAAAGGGGCAGCTCACAGGGACATACAGCAAGGGACATACTTGGGTGCAGTGCATGTCTATTCCACGTACTTCATGATAAATGCACTGCCAACTTTGGTTTGGTCATGGTGGTACGCAACTTGCTCTGTAGTCATGGCTTGCCATATGGGTCTGTCTGCTTACCCAGGGAACATTGCATGTTGTGTGAATTGTGACACATTGGTGTTCCATTTGCCACGCACCCACCAGCGCCTGACTCACTGCATTGACTGTGTATGACCCGTCACAGGGGTGATGTTATATATGGGTACGAAGCATCGAGCACTGATTGTCTGTTTGTAGAGTAGTTTGTTGCTATGGGGCATGTTTTGTGTTGTGTTTTCGTGTAATTGGCACATACAGGTTGTTGACTGTGTCTCTCTGTGCAGCATTGGAGTGCTCCTGTAACCGGCCCTGAGAGTGCGCAGGCAGGAGGCCAGCACTCAAAACCAGAGCTAAGTGTCTTGTTGTTTTCCTTACAAACTGCCCTGCATAGGCTTGCTGGGGAGTGTACTGATGCACGGATGTATGTGTGGTCCTATTTGGTATGTTTTTTTCCCTAATCACCCGTGATCCTATGCAATTATGAAACCTGTACCCTCTACCCGGTGTTCCTGCTTCCCGTGCCTATCCAAGCAACGTTCCCTGACCCTCTTTCCCCACTGGGGTTGCGGGTGCCTGTGTAAGCCCCGAACTTGCAGGCGCCAAAACCCTAGAGGGGGTGGTTGGTTCGTATCACTCCTGAGCCTGGACTACAGAATGTCATGACAATGATGTCCAAGTTTGTTTGGATTGTGTATGTGTTCATGCAGGTTGTACATTTTCGTGCATTCCCTAGTTTCATGTGTCATTCCTCCTCCCCTCAACTGCCACTCATTCCAGTCATCCAGTGTGTCTACACCTGTCCCGACTGCATATCCCTGAACCTCATTCCCCACCATGATCTCAGGGGCCTGTGTGAGTTTAACCTTGCAGGCACCCGGGACATGGTGTGGGTGGTTGTTTCATGAGACTCCCGCGCCTGTACAGGGGACCTGTGACAGTACACATCCATTCATTGTGCATCATCCAATGTCATGTACCACACATGTCTCACATCCTGTCGTGACATTGTTCTGCTGTGCTACCTTGGTTGTTGCATCATTGTGGTAGTACTTGGCGTTTGTGAGGTACTGCTACGTCAAGTCATCTACTGGAGGGTGTTTGGGTTCGTTTTCATGCCTTGGATTTTGTGATTTTGTAAATGAGTGTGGATTCTGAGGGTTCAGGCATCTTTTTACACACAAGGTGGGAGATGGACACGAAGGGTAAAGGTGATCCTGTGGCCAGGTGGAAATGAGGGTTGGAGGCTCCATGACCCAGGTGCAGTTGTTCAGCGGGTCATGGTCATTTGCGCGGGAGGGGGGGGTTGTTGTTGATAGTTGCATTGCCCTGCAGTGTGATGGGAACTCTGACATTGTAATGTTGTTGTCCTATGTACATGTTGTGTTCTGCTGATCAATGCCTGTTCATGTGTTGTGTTTTCCTTTCAGGTGCGAGGGGATAGTTGTGGTTTGACATGCTGGGGTGTACACATGGTGGATGTTCACATGTGATGTGTAGGGAACACTGATGGTCACTTGAGTGCACATGCATATGTGGAGTGCATGTCCCTGCAGAACCACACACTTGCACTCGGATGCACTCCATGTACTCCCACCCTTGCATATCCACGTGTACACTGTTTGCCTTCTGGTGCCCACTGTGTCCCGGCAGCACATGTTCTGTGACCGATTATGGTTCCAGTACATGCCAAATTTGATGTTTGATGTAGTCTGTCACTTAGATGTGATGCTCAGGGTGTGCATCACACGCAATGGCTGTTCACTGTGCTGTGCGCTGAGCAGTGTGATGCAGGAGTGGGACACTGCACACATGAGCTGCAGTGTTGATTTTGCAATGCATAATGTGCATATAGACAGGCATTCATTGTGATGTTACGTCTACGACTGTTGCAATGCATTTGGAAACGACTTATTTTGGGTGGGACATTTTGTTGGTCTGTCATTTCATCTGATTCCGGGTCAGGCATCATTGTCCGATGCCACTGTACATTTAGGACATGGCAATGTGTACCTTATTGTTACTGCGTCAGTGTATGGGTATTGCTTGCCATGTCATGTTGATGTTTGGGAGGGTTTGAGTGACATGACAGTGATGGCCATGGCCTGTTTTGCAGGTGTGTGTGATGCACACCTTGCATGTCCAGGTCATCCGCTTCTCAGAGCAACTAGCTGGGGGTAGGTTTCTCTCCGCAGCAGGGCCCTCCCCCTGGAACAGACTTCCTGCCTGACTTGAACTTGAGGAGAACCATCTCCAGTTCTGGAAGCACCTCAAGACCTTCCTCTTTGCTTCTGCTTACTCTCTGCCTCTCCCTTGCAGAATTCTTCACTGGAACTGCACAGGAGCTGCTACTGGGACACTCTCACCAACCTCGGTCCCTGGCCCAGCCACTGTCCACTTGCACTGCCACCCTGGCAACCCCTGCACTGCAGTACTGTCTCTCTATCCCTACAGCCCTCCCTTCCCAGCACTTGTCTGCACTTATCTTTGCAGTTGCCACCAGGCGACCTATGTATTATTCTTTTGGCCTACTTCCCCTTTACTGGACTCCCCACCACCCTTCCCCTTGCACTTTTCCCTTCCCCCTGCCCCTGCACTTGCACAATCTCAATGACACCTGGCCTAGTAGTACCGTTCTCTGTGTTCCCTTTCCCCCCCCCCTGCCTCATTGGGCCTTGGAATACTTGTGTATGGCCCATGTCATGTCACATGTCATATGTGTGCATTTTGGTTGCACAGGATAGCTTGTGTTTAAGTAGCTAGGGATGCAGACGATGTGGCACTTCCATGGCAACTATCTCAGGGTGGTAGGGTTGTGACAGTTGACTGTCACTTTGTCATCATCGATTGTCACCTGGTATGTGCCAGGCCTGTGTGCACTCCGCAGGGGTGGGAGTTTAGGTGAAAAATGTGGCCACAAGCTGGGTCCGGGCTTCCTCGCCACGTGCCCTGTCCCCTCTCATGGGCAGCGCCTGTGCCTGTGGTTGGGGATGTGGGGGCACCACCATGTCCACCGGGACGCCCTGCCGTGTTGCAACATTGTGCAGGACACATGCTGCCACAATGATCCTGCACACTACTGGCGGTGCATAGAGTAGTTGCCCACCAGAGCGGTCAAGGGAGCGGAAACGTGACTTGAGCACTCCGAATGTGCGCTCCACTATGCCCCTGGTTGCAATATGGGCGGCGTTGTATCTTACCTGGGGTGGTGTGGTGGGGTTCCGGATTGGCGTCATCATGTGGTTGCTCAGAGGGTAGGCACTGTCCCCTGGGGAGGTGATAATAATTGAGATTATTAGGGTTGGGATATTTGTCTGTGTGTGACTTGCATGCATGTGCAAGGGCATTTGTACTGACCTAGGAGCCATGTGTCGCCATGCTGCCCAGCTTCCAGGGCCCGGCTCAGGGCGGACATTCTGTATATGAAACTGTCATGGGTGGAGCCAGGGTAGTTTGCATAGACAGAGGTGATGATTCCCTTTGCATCGCATACCACCTGTACATTGATGGAATGCCAGTGCTTGCGGTTTCGGTAGATGTGCTCAGTGGCCCTAGGTGGACGTAGGGCCACATGGGTGCAATCTATGGCACCGAGCACTTTGGGGAAGTGTGCCACCCTGAAAAAATCCAGGACAACGGCCTGCCTTTCTGCGGGTGTTCTGGGCATGTATATGTGCCTGCGGACTGAGGGGCGCGCTGTCATGATTGCCAGTACCTGGTGTAGGCAGCGTGACTGCATGGCCTGTGAGACCCCCCCCACTATGGCAGTGGTCCGCTGAAACGACCCAGTGGCCAAAAAATGCAAGACATTGAGCAGCTTCTCCAAGGGGCTCAATGCTTGGGAGCAAAGGGTGGGGGATGTGAGGTCATCTTCCCACTCCCTGACCAGGTCTAGGATGATATGGGGTGGAAACCTATACCTGCCGTAGACCTGGTCGTCAGGCATCCCAAAAAGGCTTGTCCGTGGTGCAAAAAATGCGTGCCCTGGCTATTCTCCTCCTCCTGCAGTGTCCCACAATCAGTGCAGCAACAAATGGGGCATTCATCGTCGCTGTATATACGCGTTTGTTGTTTGCGTGCACTTTTATGCTGTGCGCGGGACGCCTCCGTGTGGGCGGACTCGTTGGTTTCCCGTATTCGGGTGTCATCGCATGTGATCGGAGGGGAGCGAGCGTACACGCGATTGGCCTGGGTACGTGTGTTTCGGGGTGCGCGGGTAGTTGCACACGCCATTGGCCTGGGTACGTGTGTTTCGGGGTGCGCGGGTAGTTCCACACGCCATTGGCCTGGGTACGTGTGTTTCGGGGTGCGCGGGTAGTTCCACACGCCATTGGCCTGGGTACGTGTGTTTCGGGGTGCGCGGGTAGTTCCACACGCCATTGGCCTGGGTACGTGTGTTTCGGGGTGCGCGGGTAGTTCCACACGCCATTGGCCTGGGTACGTGTGTTTGGGGGTGCGCGGGTAGTTCCACACGCCATTGGCCTGGGTACGTGTGTTCCGGGGTGCCGTGAACTTTCACACGCGATTGGTTGAAATCCATGTGTGTTCTGTCATCACGTGCAATGAGGGATACTCCCTCGCACGTCACGTCACAGACGCGCTCACGCGCTGAGGGCCTTTGGTCCAATGAAAATGCGTATGCGTGCAGACGCGCTTACGCGCTAAGGGCCTTTCCTCGAATTACACACTGACGTGCAGAATTTTCACGTGCCAAATCACTCCGTATCAAGCTGGCCACGCGTAAGCACACGGAAGACCACGCTCCTGCCCAGAAGGCCGAACTACTGCCCCCCAGAGCCCCGAGCACGCTCCCACCTGCCATCTGCTGCTGCCTGACTGCCTGCTTCCCACGTGCCCTGCCATTTGCTGCCTGCACATCAGGCAGGGGTGCTGTTGGTGTGACCACCCCTGCTGGAACCAAAGACTCCCGACTGGGATTCCATCGCTCCACAGCCCAGCCCCAGGACCCAGTTGCCCACCCACTCCTGCCTCTGGGGTTGTCATGTCGGGGCAAACTCCATCTGTGACCACTGACAACCCCCGGCCAGAGAGGCAGAGGGGCACCAGCTTCAGTGCCACCGAAGTTGGTGTCCTGGTGGAGCAAGTCCTGGGGCAGTATGATGCCCTCTTCGGAAGTTCCCGCGCCGACAAGGAAGGACGGACTCGGATCTGGACTGACATCGTGACTGCCATCAACGCGGAGGGGGTGGCAGTCCGCGACTTCCAACATGTCAAGAAGCGCTGGGAGGACTTCAGGTCCAGGACCCTGAACAAGGCCCGGCGCCTCTTGAAGGCAGCGGATGCCAAGGGGCGCCGGGGCCACTTGTCGGAGGAACAGATGAGGGTCCTGGAACACATATCCCCAGCGCTCCACGTCCAGGTCCTTGAGAGGCAGACCCGTCTGGAGTCGAGCGGTGAGTGTACATGCATCCTGATTGTGAGCAGTGCGTGTGGTGATTGTTCAGTAGTGTGCAGGTTGCACATCTGTTTGTATGGGGTCGAGTATGGGTGCGGGTGTACAGGTCCGTGGGGCTGACACATGCGAGGGCTGTAATGTGTGAGACATGGATGGTGCCTGTGTGTGTGGGCTTGCATGCCAAATGCAGTTGTGTGGGCACACAAGTTTGTATGAATGTGTATGTGAGTCGACATGTCCGTGATGTCACGCATGTATGTTGTTTTCAGCTGCATGTATCAGCGCTGTGTACATGTGCATGTGTGTGTATTTGACAAGGGTGCAACAGTGATGCAACATGGATGCATGTGACAGCGGTATGTGGAAGCCTGATGGGCAGATGTGACATGGATGCCCGTCTGAACAGTGCGATACTTGGCAGAGGTGTACACATGCATGCAAGTGTGGTGGTGTGTGTACATGTGTGGTGCACTTCCTGTGTTGCATGTGATGTCTGGCTCACCTTTGGTTGCTCATGCTGTTGTATGTGTATGGATGGTGTTGGCAGTTGCGATATGGCTGTGGTATGGCTCGTGTGTGCGAGTTGTAATGACATGTGTGTTGGGGATCGTGATGACATGTCTGAGGTTTGCCAATGCCACTCATGTACAACTGTCATGTGTGTATGTGTCCATTGTACATTGCCCTGATGCGTGTGTTTTGTTTCTCCCTGTCTGCAGCGTCAACTGATGAAGAGGGCGGAGAAGGTGCTGTGGAGCACAGCAGCGGGGATCCCACCGCCTGCCGGAGACGCAAGGCCCGGCTCCCCTCCCATGTTGTCATCTCGTCGGGGAGTGAGGAGTCCGGTGCCGCGTCCCAGGCCGCAGCTGCCGGGGGGAGGTCCAAGAGGCGGAGGTTGCAGTTGGACTCCTCGGCAGCAGAAGGGGCAGCTGGGACCCCACAGGGCCCAACGGGGGAAGATGGCACAGAGTCATCCAGGTTGGTGGGGGGTTTGGTGGAGGAGGAGGCCGTGCAAGCACCAGAGACGGGGTCTGGGGGTGGGGATCCCACTGGTGCTAGTGGTGCAGTGCAGGACCAGGGACAGGAGGCAGCACAGGCCGCCGCGGAGGTGCCTGTGTGCAATCCTGTCCCTGATCCTGTCCTGCATCATCTTGCACCAGCAGGGATGCCTATGTCCAGACCAGTTTTCAGGCAGGGGATGAGCTGACGTCAACTGGCCTTCCTCTGCCTGCGGACGTGGCTATCCAGGCCCGGGTTGAGTCTGTCCTGGCTGGTGTGGCGTTGCGTCAACGGGCCATGCGAGGTGACCTGCAGTCTTTTCATGAAGAGACTGCATGTCATCTCGAATGGCTCGTTGACCACGTCAGCCTGCTGGGACAGGTCACCCAGGCCGGATTCCTCCGTCTGATGGGACTTGCCACGACCCCCTCCTCAGCTGGACCCCCTACGCGCCAGTCGTACTCTGTGCCATCTTCCCACCCATCAGTCACCTGGGTGCCCTGTGGAGCTGCCTCTGACGGTGCGGCCAGGCTGGTGGAGGAGGCATCCCTGCCACAGTCTGGAGTCGGACGTCCAGCAGGGGTGGCCACGTCAACGACTGCACCCCAGCCGGCGGAGGATGTGCAGGCAGCAGGAGGCAGTGCAGGGGCAGAGGCACAGCAGCAGCAGCACCATGGTGGGAGCCATGAAGGCTCGGGGCCTTCGACATCGGAGGGGCAGGCATCGGCCGGAGGGCAGGAGGACCCAGGACAGAGAGTGTCTTCCATGTGGCAGCGGTTGGGCCACGCCATAGATGCGGAGCGGCAGCGGGCGGAAGAGGCACGGCTCTCAATGGTCAGGGCGGAGAACTCCATGCAGAGGGCCCTGAGGCGGGCCGAGTGCCTCGAGGCAATCCGCAGGGGTTTGGAGGTGGACACGTCGACGGCCCTGCGGACCCTCGGGGCCATGGAGGAGGACCACCTCCGGGACATTGAGGAGGAGTTCGATGATGCCCTGGCCCGGCACATCCAGAAGTGAGCCGTGGAACTAGCCCGCTGCCCTTGTACATAGTTATGTAGGTAGTGTTAGGTTTCATTTTTGTTTTTGTTTCATTTGGACCTTTTGGACATTGGCCACATTTTTGTATATATTTTTTTTATTAGTTAGTGTAGTTAGATAGGTTTCCTTTATTTTGTTGGGATAATGGACCCTGGCTTCTTGCATTGTACATTGTTGTAGACTTGTACATACTTTCTTTTTTAACATTCTCCATGGATCAATGGCTTTTATTTTTATTTCCCATTGGATTTTGTTTTGTGGACATTGACTTTGTACAACATTACTTTGGATTTCAATATTTGTTTATTTTTGTTATTTTGAACGGACATGCTTCTTTTCATTTTTTTACATTCACATTTCAGTTTCTTCATTTTTGTTTCTATTCATGTTTCCTTTAATACATTATTTTTTTGTTGAACTTCAATGTGTGGTATCTCATTGTTTTCATGCATTTCATGTTATGTGTTTTGAGATTCACTGACACCCATTGGGTGTATGTGAGGGACATGTGTTTGTTTCGGAACTTGCAATTGGTGTTCTGTGATGTGATTGCAAATTATGAGTGGGTGGATGCAATACTCGGGTGGGTGTTTTGCATTTGGGGGCTGCCCATAGAGACCAGGGTTCTAGATTGTGATGACATGTTGGGTGGGGAACATGAGTTGGACATGGGTGGGGGCCTGGTGGAGGCTGCCCCTGCACTGCTGGGGGGTGGGGGTGCAAGGGGACATGAGTGGGACTTGGTTGGGGGCCTGCTGGCAGGTGCCCCACAGTGCTGGGGGGTGGGGGTGCAGGGGGACATGAGTGGGGGCCTGCTGGGGGGTGGGGGTGCAAGGGGACATGGTTGGGGGCCTGCTGGCAGGTGCCCCACAGTGCTGGGGGGTGGGGGTGCAGGGGGACATGAGTGGGGGCCTGCTGGGGGGTGGGGGTGCAAGGGGACATGAGTGGGACATGGTTGGGGGCCTGCTGGCAGGTGCCCCACAGTGCTGGGGGGTGGGGGTGCAAGGGGACATGAGTGGGGGCCTGCTGGGGGGTGGGGGTGCAAGGGGACATGGTTGGGGGCCTGCTGGCAGGTGCCCCACAGTGCTGGGGGGTGGGGGTGCAAGGGGACATGAGTGGGACATGGTTGGGGGCCTGCTGGCAGGTGCCCCACAGTGCTGGGGGGTGGGGGTGCAAGGGGACATGAGTGGGGGCCTGCTGGGGGGTGGGGGTGCAAGGGGACATGAGTGGGACATGGTTGGGGGCCTGCTGGCAGGTGCCCCACAGTGCTGGGGGGTGGGGGTGCGAGGGGACATGAGTGGGGGCCTGCTGGGGGGGTGGGGTGGTGGGAGACATGGTTGGGGGCCTGGTGGAGGCTGCCCCTGGTGACTGGAGGGGTGGGGGTGGTGGGAGACATGGGTGGGGGCCTGGTGGAGGCTGCCCCTGCAGTGCTGGGGGTGGGGGTGCTGGGAGACATGGGTGGGGGCCTGGTGGAGACTGCCCCTGCACTGCACTGCTGGGGGGTGGGGGTGGTGGGAGACATGGGTGGGGGCCTGGTGGAGGCTGCCCCTGGTGACTGGGGGGTGGGGGTGGTGGGAGACATGGGTGGGGGCCTTGTGGAGGCTGCCCCTGGTGACTGGGGGGTGGGGGTGGTGGGAGACATGGGTGGGGGCCTGGTGGAGGCTGCCCCTGGTGACTGGGGGGGTGGGGGTGGTGGGAGACATGGGTGGGGGCCTGGTGGAGGCTGCCCCTGCACTGCTGGGGGGTGGGGGTGCAGGGGGACATGAGTGGGGGCCTGCTGGGGGGTGGGGGTGCAAGGGGACATGTGGCTTGGCTGGGGGGCATGCCCATGGTGGATGGGCTGCCTGCGGGACATGACCAGGGGTGCAGGGTAGTCCCCTGTGGTGTGGGCTGCCTGCAGAGGTCGTGGAGGGGGTAGAGGGGAGACCTGGGAGGACCCACACTGGCAATTCACCTCTTCAACTTCCCGCACACCTACGTAATACACTGCCCCACTCGCACAGGCCCAACCGCGTGTAGGATTTCTCGCGCACCCCTGAAATCCACGTACCCAGGCCAATCGCGTGTAGATTTTCTCGCGCACCCCTGAAATCCACGTACCCAGGCCAATCGCGTGTAGATTTTCTCGCGCACCCCTGAAATCCACGTACCCAGGCCAATCGCGTGTAGAATTTCTCGCGCACCCCTGAAATCCACATACCCAGGCCAATCGCGTGTAGAATTTCTCGCGCACCCCTGAAATCCACGTACCCAGGCCAATCGCGTGTATAATTTCTCGCGCACCCCTGAAATCCACGTACCCAGGCCAATCACGTGTAGAATTTCTCGCGCACCCCTGAAATCCACGTACCCAGCCCAATCGCGTGTAGGATTTCTCGCGCACCCCTGAAATCCACGTACCCAGCCCAATCGCGTGTAGAATTTCTCGCGCACCCCTGAAATCCACGTACCCAGGCCAATCGCGTGTAGAATTTCTCGCGCACCCCTGAAATCCACGTACCCAGCCCAATCGCGTGTAGATTTTCTCGCGCACCCCTGAAATCCACGTACCCAGGCCAATCGCGTGTAGATTTTCTCGCGCACCCCTGAAATCCACGTACCCAGGCCAATCGCGTGTAGAATGTCTCGCGCACCCCTGAAATCCACGTACCCAGGCCAATCGCGTGTAGAATTTCTCGCGCACCCCTGAAATCCACGTACCCAGGCCAATCGCGTGTATAATTTCTCGCGCACCCCTGAAATCCACGTACCCAGGCCAATCGCGTGTAGAATTTCTCGCGCACCCCTGAAATCCACGTACCCAGCCCAATCGCGTGTAGGATTTCTCGCGCACCCCTGAAATCCACGTACCCAGCCCAATCGCGTGTAGAATTTCTCGCGCACCCCTGAAATCCACGTACCCAGGCCAATCGCGTGTAGAATTTCTCGCGCACCCCTGAAATCCACGTACCCAGCCCAATCGCGTGTAGATTTTCTCGCGCACCCCTGAAATCCACGTACCCAGGCCAATCGCGTGTAGATTTTCTCGCGCACCCCTGAAATCCACGTACCCAGGCCAATCGCGTGTAGAATGTCTCGCGCACCCCTGAAATCCACGTACCCAGGCCAATCGCGTGTAGAATTTCTCGCGCACCCCTGAAATCCACGTACCCAGGCCAATCGCGTGTAGAATTTCTCGCGCACCCCTGAAATCCACGTACCCAGGCCAATCGCGTGTAGAATTTCTCGCGCACCCCTGAAATCCACGTACCCAGGCCAATCGCGTGTAGATTTTCTCACGCACCCCTGTAATACACGTACCCAGGCCTATCGCGTGTGGGGACACCCGCACACCCCTGAAATACACGCTCCCCGCTCTGCGTTTGCTGCTGCCCTTTGCGCTGGATTGGGGATTTTGATGGCTTTTCCCTGCGCAAGGGGCGTTCTTGGGGGCGTAACTGACGCTGCTGCAGGGTCGCTGCGCCACTCTGCGCCACGGCTGGTTGTGGATGTTGGAATCCATGAATACGCTGTGCGCCTGAATGTGTTTCGGCGCACGCGGCTGGCGCAGACTACCGCACGCGCACACTGTGCGCCAGCCGCGTGCGCCACTTGTGCGCCGAATTCTATGAATTGGCCCCCAAAAGATTTGGAAAACAGTAGCAGGCGTCATAACCTATGCATTACAGACCTTCCGGAGTGGTGTGAGGGGAATGACGCCATCTCATTTCTACAAAATCTACTTTCAGCTTTACGACATATTCCTAAGGAAATACCCCTCAATAGTCAACGTGCAAATCGTTTTGGCCGAGCTAGAAGCTCACTACCATCACAACGTACTTCGTGTACTATGTTTTTTTGCTTGCTGGAATACACCCAATTGCAGCTGATTATTTCAAAAGCCAAGGAAAGGAAGTCTTTCATATGGCATGGCAACAGGATTCATATCTCACGAGATGTTGCTAAAAAGACGGCCCAACGTAGAATCCTATCGTCCTGTGCTTAAACAGCTCAACGTCAGGTATGGACTCTACCATCCGTGCTCCTTTAAGGTAACATTTGAAGGTCGCTCTTCAATTTTTGAAGATCCTGCTGATATTAAGGCGTTAATTTGTTCACTCAAAATTGAAAACATGGATGCATCGCTGCCCATCAACCCATCTTCATCTGTTCTTGACTATTTTTGTAATACCACAATATGGTGCATTCTTTACCTTTTACCCACTAGAATAGTGGGCCGGGCACCGCTTGGTACCCTTCTTCTTCCAGGGCTTTATCTCTTTTATTTTTGCCCTGCTGGTGTCATTTGCTCCTACTTCTTCCCCCATTTTTCATCCCAAGGTAACTTGATCTTTCTCAGATCTCTAACTCTTCGTAAATCACCACTACTATGTTCTCTAATACCTGGTTCATAACTCTTTACTCTCTCTAGCTGGTCAAGTATACCCTTCCGTCCCCATTCTCCTTTGGTGTCTCCCTTTCATGGCCATCCCCACAATCGAAGGTGCTTTTGTTACCCTATCATATGCATACTCGGGTCGTTGTATTCATTGTTTTGCTCACAATACGTAATGATTTTTTCATCCTTAGGTTCCTTAATTTACCTATACTAAAAATATTTTTGAGTTGTGATGGTGCTTAGATGTGTAACTTGGAATATTAGGGGCTATAATTACCTGATTAAGAGATATAAAATAATTTCCCATCTGAAAAAGCATAATCTTTCCATAGCCTGTCTACAGGAAACCCATCTTTCCATAACAGAAGCTATGAAACTAAAATCATTTTGGGTAAAGGATGTGATAGCAAGCTTTGCTATTGGTAAGACAAAGAGTGTGACTATTCTGATTAGTAAAAACCTATCATAAAATTGTATGCGAGGTTGTGGCTACCAATGGAAGATGGGCCTGTGTTAAACTGCTTATTGGATCTGACATCATCACTATCATGTGCATTTATGGTCCCACTCTCCCTGATCCGGATTTTTAGATCTCTATCAAACAGATCATTCTTAAATCCAACTTCTCTAAGCTTATACTATGTGGGGATATGAACCATGTCTCTGACCCTCTCTTAGATAGAAAATCCAAATGGTCATTCAAAAATTCCAGGTCACATAAAGCCTGTAAGAAATGTCTAGTTGAGACAGGTCTCATTGATTCTTGGAGACTAGCCCATCCGGTGGACTTAGATTATACATTCCATTCACATCCTCATGATACCCTTTCGTGCCTTGACTACATCTTTACCACCAAATCCCTTACGAATTCTATTACTGACTCCCTCATCTCGAACATGATTATTTCTGACCATGTCCCTGTCATTACTACATTGGATCTTTCCGACATTAAAAGACCATCTTCCAGATGGAGACTCAACAAGTCTCCTTCAGGATCAGAAGTTCATCCAGTCACTATTATCCTTCCAACATCAATATTTTGTAGATAACTCAGACAAAGGCCCTCATTATGGGTCCAGCGGTAACCGTGTAGTTAAAAGCGGCAGGTAGCCGCCGGACCCGAAAACTGTTACCAGCGCCTGACTTGCTGGTAACACTGGGGTATTACAACCCTGGCGGCCGGCAAGTCAGGCGCCAGTAACATGTTGTTCCCCATTCCCATTTGAGTCCAGTAGGACTCAAATGGGAATGGGGAGCACAGAAGCACTGGCACCGTTAATAACAGTGCTGGTGCTTCCGTGTAAGTCTGTGGGTGGGTGCTGGGGGGTCACCAGCCCACCAGACTTGTACTTTGCCGGTCTGGAAACAACAGCACCGGTAAGGTCACCGCCACTGTTTTTTACGGACCGGCAAAGTAGTAATGAGGGCCAATGACACCTCAGTTAGTAATAATTGGGATTCCTTCATGGCTGCCCTTAGGGGGCACATAATAGCCTATTCCAGTATGGAGAAGAAACATTACAAAAAGACGTTGATACTCTTCACTTGCTAATTACTAAGGCTGAATTTATTGTATCATTCCTCTTCCAATTTAGACCTTCACACCGCCCTATGCCTACGTTTTCAAATAAAAAGCCTACTGAACAAGCCTCTGATGCTATATTAAAGTATAAATCCAAAATCTATCAAACCTTCAACAAAGCTGGTAAGGCCCTTGCCTCTTACCTCAAAGCTAAAAAAGAAAAAACACTTATTGCCAGCATCAAAAATCCCTCTTGATCCGTAATCACTTATCCCTCAGGCATCATTGATACCTTCAAAATGTACTATAATGTTTTATACTCCCCGGATTCTATTGTCCTGGAAGCCAATCTTTCTACCTTTTTTGATAATATTAGTAGATGTTGCTACCCTAAAACAGATCTCATAGACCTCGAAGGAGAACTCACGACACATGAAATTAACCATGCCATTAGGGGGTTGAGTAGAGGCAAAGCCCCGTGACCTGCCAGCTTATCTACTGAGTTTTTCAGTCAATTCTCATGCCATCTTACCCCCAGACTTAAAACCTTATTTTCCTCTTTCATATCTAAAGGATTATCATCCAAAACCTTTTCTGAAGCCCTTCTTATTCTATTTCCTAAATCAGAAAAAGACCTTGACCTCCCTAAATATTATAGGCCTATTTCCCTCATCAATGTAGAAAGTAAAAATGTTGCCAAAATATCAGCCAATAGAATAGAATCTCACCTGATAAAACCTGATCAAGTAGGATATGTTAAGGGCAGAAACATCTCAGCCAATGCTAAACTCTTACTTAACGCTTTGCACGTCACGGCCAAAGACAAAAAGGACAAACAGGGCTATGCCGCTATTGCTTTAGATGCCGAAAAGGCCTTTGACCGATCAAATTAGGATTATATGTTCCAAGCTATGCGATGGCATGGCTGTGGTGTGGGCTTCATCTCTCTCGTTAAACTTTGTTATTCAGACCCAAAATCCTCCATATTCATCAGTGGTCAAACCTCATCCTTCTTCTCTTTACAAAGAGGCACCAGGCAAGGTTGCCCGCTTTCCCCTATTTTATATGTGTTATTGCTTGAACCTCTTTTAGAACTCATTAGGCAAGACAAAAATATCTCTGGGATTTCTTTTGGTAATTATGAAACCAAGGTCGCTGCATATGCTGATAATATTATCATCCTGTCAAATAATCCTAAACAACACTTTCCACATTTGATAGCCATACTACAGGATTTTTCAGCAGTATCGGGGTATAAGCTTAATAGAGACAAATCAGAGTTACTGCCCCTGAATTCGTTTTGCCTCAAGCATGAATTTGAAATATTTGGTTTCAAATGGTGTGCTAACTCCTTCAAATAATCAGGCATACAGTTTGCTTCCACTATTAACAGCACTATTAAAATTAACACAGATATTTTACTTAATAGACTCACCGACCTAACCTCCACCTGGTCCCCCCTCTATCTATCCTGGTGGGGACGTCTTGATACCATCAAAATGATGCTTTCCCCCATCATATTATACATGTTGGAAATGCTTCTCACTCCTTCTACCACCACTCTTTTTAAATCCATTAACCATATCCTACTCAATTTCCTTTGGGGCAAGGGTAAATCTAAAAGAATTGCACCTAACAAACCCAAAACCCCTTTGAATATGGGGATGTACATTTTACAGACTTCAAAAGATATCACCATGCTTTCTTACTTAAACAGACAAGCTGCTAGTACGCCTCGTCAGATACTGAAGACCTCCCATCCTGGTGTAAGCCTATCCTCATGACATTGTAGACACTATTTTTCTTTTTCCTTTTTCACCTCTCAGCTTCCATCCTTTCTGAACCCATCAAAACCTCTAGATCTGCCCTAATAATCTTCCTTTTCCCATCAAATAAACCCCCTTCCCAAGAGCTTTCAAAATATTTGTGGCATAACAGATCAATCACTACCAATAGCCAAGTCTTGTTCCATAAATCCTGGCTCACCAAGGGTATTAGATTTAGAGATGAAATTGTGCTAAATCACACTATGACATCATTCCAGGACCTCAGAAGATCTTTCTCCCTTCCCCTATCAGATTGTACCTTCTTTGATAAATTGGTCAATGCCTGCCTGGACGGACTTCAGGCACACGCTAATAATGTTCTATCACCAGACACCCCAAAGTTACAACTACTTTCCACCACCTCTGACGTCAAAGCTGCCAAACTTTATAAACTGTTGGAGTCCGCTGAATCCCTGTCAATGAAATGGCCAGTTCAAACCCAATGGGAAACGGATTGCAGTATTATCTTTGGAGACAGCACATGGACTCTGGTGTGGTCGAGAATCAGGAGTGCCTCTACCTTGGCCAACATTACCCAAAACCTTCTATTTTTCATGCATAGAGCCTTTATCACCCCTCTAAAATTAACAAAATCTCAGGTCCAATCGGATGGAAACTATTGGTCCTGTGGAGACACTCCGGGTTCTAACAAATATATGTTTTATGATTGTTCTCATGTCTTTTGGCGGTGGCAGGAAATCTGGAAATACCTGAAAGTCATTTTTAAAGTCCAGATCTCTCTCGCTTTCACTAATGTTTTTCTTGGTAGCAATGCAGTCAAAGAAAGTGTACCTCTCCCATGACCCTCTTTGTATGAAATTTTTGTCGCCATTGCCATCAAGCTCATCACCAGTAATTGGAAACAACTCCAAAACATTTCCATCAGGAAGTGTTGACATACTCACAGAGGTGAACACTGTATGGCCTCTTATTTGGACAAATTACCCAAATATAATCTGAAATGGGCCCTATTAATCAACTACTTAGACAATCACAATATGTTGGCTCATGGTTGATAGAAAATGTTCCAATCTGTTATTATTTCATACATCTCACCAAATTCTATTTTCTGTACCTGTGAAATGATTGATTTTTAAGCTTATTGGACCTTTTATTATGCCTCCCTCCCCCAACAACCCCTCGCTTTTCTTTCCTCTTGTCTCGTGTGGGTCTCTTGTATGTTGCCCTGTAAGTCCTAAGACTTTGCTATGTATTGCATGTCTTAATTTGAGAATCAATGGAGACCCCACATTGGCAATAAAAGAAAAAATAGTGGCTGTCAGTGAAAAAGCCCAATGGGATGGCTATCTTTCCACAAAAGAGTTTGAATATATTAATCATTCTGATGAACGGATTCCTCTGTTCTACATAATCCCTAAAATTCATAAAAATATCACTCAACCCCCGGGACGCCCTATTGTGTCCGGCTGTGGCTCGATCTTAGAGCCCTTGTCAAAATACATTGATTTTTTCATTAAGCCCCTGGCCATGGCAACACCAACATTCCTATTGGATTCTAGGGACGTTATCAATTTATTGGAAGGGTCGATATTTGATTCCATTTTCATGGCCCTAATTGAAGAAAAGAAAGTTTTACATGCTAGTAATCCATTTTTCCAACAAATTAAGCTATATCGAAGATATATTGATGATATCTTATTAATTTGGGAAGGTAATGTGGACACACTTCTCCAATTTGTGAATTGGCTAAATCAAATGGATGATGACTTACACTTCACTTTTGAATTCTCCACTACGAGGATCTTGTTTTTAGATCTCTCTATTTACAATGAATCGGGCCATATACAACTGGAGTTATTTAGAAAACCAACGGAAAGAAATACCACACTACAATTTATTAGCCAACATCCCAAAAGTCTACTACAGAATCTTCCACATGGCATGTTCTTACGACTTTGACGTAACTGTTCAAATATAGCCAATTTCAACAAACATGTAGAGGTTTTGGAAACTAGGCTCATTGAACGAGGATACCCCAGGAAATTGGTTAGACAATCCAGAAAGCGAGTATGATATACAAATCGTGAGGCACTTCTAAGTCCTTAAACTAAGAAGTCAGACCAAGAACAACTGGTGTGTGTCTCTACTTTTTGCCAGCATATTCAGGCGATTAAAGGCATTATTTTAAAAAACTGGAGAATCCTCAACTCAACTGGTATGAAATTACCGAAACCACTCTTTGCCTTTAAGAAAGGGAAAAACTTAAGACAAAAACTAAGCCGCGCTAACCGACTTCCAACAAAATGTTACTCCATTCGAGACATTAACTTGAACCCAGTGGTGGGTCACTATCCTTGTACTTCATGTACAGCTTGTAAATATTCAAGAAAAATTACCACATTTGTGGGAGAAGGAAAGACATGGGACTTAAGGACCTTTACCACGTGTAAAAGCAAAAATGTGGTATATGCGGTCCAGTGCCCTTGCAATAAATTCTATATAGGAAAAACCTCAAGAGAGGTACATGTTCGTATCAACGAACATCGTTCAAAAATTCGAACCCGCAACCTCAATGTCCCCATGGTTCTTCATTTTGTGGAGGCAGGCCATAATGTAGAAGATCTCACATGGTTCTGTATCGAGAAAATTGTCACCAGTGGACTTATTCAGACTAAGAACAAGTTGTCATACAAAGAACAACTGTAGATTTTTAATCTTAAAACACTGGATAAAGGACTTAATACGGTGGAACCTTGGGAGTTCAATTCATGTTGATACCATATTATGTTTCTCTATGTTATAACATCTGTTTATTGAACACATTATGAGAGGCAAGAAAAAAACTCTATGGTTGTTGGGGTCATAATTGCAATTCTTTAGTGGCTCTGCACCAATTGATTAACAATTATCCCCAAAAAATTTTGTATGTGTTTTAACAATACACAGCATTAGTTTTGGGACTTAAGTGGAGCCTCCTTTTCAATTGTGTATCCCACACCTTTTCAGTTGTGTATCCTATTCTTCAAGCCCCTTTAAGAAGTGCATGGTTCGGAATCATGTGACAGGCTTCCCCGGTGATCACATGACCACCGAGGGAACCTCCCTTTACGTCACGCATTTAATGTTTAAATATACCTGGCCCACCGCGATAGAACCCGGAAAACTTTGTGGTGTCGACCCAGCGGGTCAATGCCGATTTAACGGCAGACTAGGATCTGAACAGGTCCTTTGGCAGCATGGGCAGCTGCTTCCAGTAGGCTTCGATTGTAAGCACATTTGCTGATATAACCCAACCCCTTAATTAACAGCGTGAGCTCTTAGGACCTCACTTAACTGTACGTTCTAAGAGGTAAAGCGTGCTTCTGCAATCAACGCACCATGAATGTTGTTTCTTTTGGGAACGCAAGCCATTTTTTTGATTCCAACTAGGCGGTAATGCGTGTATTTGTATTCACGCACCATGTTGTTTCTTTGGGAATGCGAGCCCTTTTTCCTGATTTCAATTGGACGATCCTGGCAGTGCTCGCTCTTTATTGTGGGCTCACGTGCAGTGGGCTTCTGCATAATATAATGGCACAACGTGAGGCTTGTCCGTTTTAGGAATCAATAATTATATTTGTTAAATTAAGCCTATTCTAAAGTGAACATAACTACTCAAGAGCTATTTAGAATTTCTGGAATTTTTCGAGTGAAACTAAAAATTATTTGATTCCATCACATTGAGTTCACCAACCTCCCATCCTGGTTTCTTGTTTCCCTTTTCTGGACAGACTTGATTGAAACCTTAACCACCTGTGCCGAGTTAACATTGATACCGGCCACAGTTGTCCGAATACTGGAATAATTCAAGCTCATCTCCAAGGTGAGTGGCGGGTCACTTACGCCCGAGCATATTGGGTGCCTTTATTGCTCTTAGATGTCAATGAAACCTTGACTCCTCAATTCAAGATATTAACATGTCATTTCAGATTCTTGGAATTTGGTGGATTGTCCCTGAGCCACATTTTGTGGTCCTTGATCCTTTGGAGCATATGACATTGGGAGCCAGGTCAGTCTGGTACCTAGACTTCTGTATTGGGCCTTTGGTGATTTTGATTCCTCACGTGGTGGTGGTGTAATTCCATCTGAGACACACTGGTCTGAATTGGTTTAAGGCTTCACATACCTTTGCTTCAGACACTTTGGAACAACAGGGACACCTTGGGAGTTGCCACTACATGGTGTTTCTTGTGTATTTTAAACTTTAACTGATGATATAAACAATTGCACGTTGGTAGCTTAAGCCATCCAGTATAGGTAGTAGATTCCTTTATATAATTGGTTTGTCTTGGTTTTTTACAGTGGTAATATTATCAATTATTTCTCCTGATAAAGACGTTATTTCAATCACTTCATAAAACAGCGAAACCGGTAGAGAAGAACATCCGGGGATGGAATTTATCATTTATTGTTGAACATACCCACTCCGTGGAATAGAGCACATTCTCTGGCTAATGACTGTGCTGCTACACATTACATGTGGATACAATGAAATATTAAAGACGCTGTGGGGCTAATTTATGAAATGCTACCACTAATGAATTGTACTAAATGTTTTAGTTCAAATGTTTTTACTGTGAGTGAATGAGGCTGATTGATTTGTGTTGCAAATGATGGTGTGACTGTTGTTGAATGATGGTGATGTTAGGATTTCTTTATCTGGTGTCTTATGCTCTCCTGCAATGGTGATGTAATTTCATATGTGTGCATTAATTCATGATTAATTCTTTTTTGTAAATGATGTATCTTAATAAATACATTTTTGATACCTTTAAAACTAAGAAACAACCTCTGGATAAATTCGTTCAGTATACTGTGTTACATTAATACCCTAGTCCAGGGTGTGGGGATTTCCTGCGGTTTTCAGAGTGCTTGCATGTATTAATGACATCTCTCAGCAAACTATTTATGCTGCCTACTTGTGTACATACTTTGTTTATATAATATGTTTGCTTTTACTCCTACATCTATACCTTTTGAATAAGATTGGCATTTTATCTGCCTCATTTACAGCCATAATCACTAATGTTTCGCTGTTATTAATTATAAGCTTAATACAAATCATTAAACAAAAAAATTAAATCCATTTGTACCCTTCAGTCATTTTAGTGCATTGGGTGCTAGGCTGCTGAAGCTGGATTTCAAACAGTGATCATTGGGATCAAGGGCAGGACACTTGCCCATACGACCACTTGAACGTCTGATCAGTAGCTCTGTGAAATCACTTGCTAAGATTGTCCTCTGCAGAAAATATTTAAGTAAAGCGTTTAGGTTTAAAAGGTGTGCACCTGTTGAACTTTGCTTGTAATATAATAGCACGTGCCTCTCCTTCATTATTTTCCAGATATTTTTGACTTATATTCTGAGATGCAATTGTTTATGTGGGGCAGGTGATCATGACAATCCTACCCCCATGTATTCCTCCTTGCTGGTGGGGTCCCACAGTAAATACTTTTCATTTCCTTTTTTTTGTAACAATGTTTAATTGTTTTATGAGACATACAAGAGATAGCACAGTGTCAAAGTCAGCAGCATTCAGCTTTTTATGACAAGAAAGGCATCAAACAATAAAATAAGGTAGAACACAAATCAATCATGTAGCAAAGAATGTCTACATCGGTTTATACGCCCCATTATTGGAATACTGTGTGAAGTTGATAAAGGGAAGCCAGTTCGCCACATAGGATGTGTCTTTGCCCCCTGCCAGTTGCTGTGATTTTTTCAGAGACTTCTTCCAAAGTTTCCCCCACCATATTGGTTTTACAGGGCTATCATAGGATTTACAATTACGGCCATGGAGAACTTAGCTAAGAGCAGGAGGTGGGTGATTATTTTGGATGTATTGCCTGTAACTGGGGTACATCCCATCTCCTCGATCCCCAAGCAAGATGACCAAGAGTCCAGGGATAGCGTAGATTTGACATGCGATAAAACCTCTTTCCAGAATGTTTACAGCTTTAGAGCAAACCCACCACATGTGGTAATAGGTACCTGTTAACAGACACACCCTCCAGCATGTTTTGGGGTAGAAATGGGTCATGCGATGGAGTCTATCAGGGGAGAAATACCATCTATTGCAGAGTTTGAGTTGACACTTCTTGTCTGTAGTGCATTTGGCGACCCTGTGATTCCGTTCCCATATGCTTTGCCAGGCTTCCTGCTGAATTTGGATGCTTAAGTCCCGCTCTCAACTAATCATGTTTGGCAAGCGCTCCTGGGGGGTCATAGCGGTCAAGCAGGTTGTAGAGTCCTGAAATTCTGACCCATTAAGAAAGTGAGCTCAAGGGCATTAAGGTCTCCAGTGCTTCTTTGTTTTATAATGGGATGGCTCGCCCAGTGATTTAGGTGAGAATATCTAAATCTTTCCCCTTCCTGTAGCGAAAATGATTGTTTTCAAAATTTCAAAGGTGAGTGGGTGGGGGTGATCCATGCTTAAAAAGTTGTCTACGTTTGTGTAACCCACCAGTCGACCAAGAAGAGAATGCCATTTTCTGAATACCAGGGGGAAATTCAGGATTATAAATGATGGGCGATAGTGGACGTAGATCCAGAGGTTGTGTTCCAGCATGTGAATGTGTGAATCATTGAGTATAGGAGTTTGTGCCCCGTTAGGCTTTGAGTCAATTTATGAAACGCAATTGCCATAGCGGGACCTGGATCACAGCCTGTTCTATTTGTTTTTTTTAAACTTTCTTTATTGATTTTTGGCAACAGGTAAAGAACAACTATCACATTCATTCCCTCTAAAACCTCCCCCTGGACCCCCCCGAACCCGGCTCGCAGCAATTCGATTCCCTGTATTACACATGTCTGTCCCTTCATTCTACTTTTTCATGTGATATTTATAGTTACATGATCACTTTTTTAATAACAATGGCCTTTATTAGTTTCATTCGGGGTGTGTTAGCATCCGTCTGTTTGTAGGTTTATGATCTATCTTCAAAAGTTCCATTCTTACTATATGTCTTGCATGGATACCACTTCTCCTTAGTCAGGTTGCGGCAGGTTACTCTCTCACCCTTAAATGTCACCTTTATAGAGTTTCTTCAGTTATTTGAACAGCCTGCTGTAAATCTGAGCAGTACTGATGGAATGGGGGCCAATAGTCAAACGGATGACCACTGACCGGGAGCCTTAGAGCATATCGAGTTTCCCTTTGCTCACATGTGCTCATGGTTTCCAGCCATCTTGTAATCGTACTTGTGTGATTTTTCCCCCAAGCCCTTGCCACCAGGTATCTGGCTGTCACTGAGGCCATCCCCAGTAGCTTCTTCTTGGTGCGTGACCCGTCTTTGATCAGCGTTAGGAGCCAAAGCTCTGGTGCATAAATCCGGGTAGTCGGCAGCATTTTGGTAATTTCCTCCTCAATCTTCCCCCAGAAGGTTCTGATTAATGGACATGTCCAGGCCACATGATAAAAATCTGCTGAGTCTGTGCCACATCTTCTACATGAGGGGGATCTCTCTGGGAAAAATCTGCTCAATTTGAGTGGGGAGTAGTAGACTTGGTGTAGGAACTTTTAATGGATTAGTCTGAACCGAGAATTCGTAGACAGATTTCGCGTCTGCAAACAAACCATTTTCTAGTGATCTTCACTCAACGGCATACCCAGCGCTCCCTCCCAGGCGCTTCTATGGGACTGACCCTTCTCTGCCTTTCCACCCCTTATCAATCTGTAGATAGTTGAAACTCGTTTTTTAGAGGACAGTAGCGTGGGGTAAATTGGGCCATTTAGTTTTCATTATCTTCCTGATTCTAAAATATAGAATCTAAGTCACTGCATTGCATTCCCCTTTCATTCGTAGCACTTCCCATTTTATAAATTGCCCTTCTTGTACTAAGTCTCCTAGAGTCTGAACCCCCAGTGTCTGAAAGTGAATCTGGAAAGTTCTTTTATGTATGAGAGGGATCCCACATGCTTTATAAACCGGGAGGTCAGGGAGGTAGCAGATCTCTGTCCCCAGCATTCGGCCCACTCTTTCCCAGGCCCTACATGTCACAGCTAAGGGTTGGATCTCGCACTGAGGCGTCCCATCCCTATTGCCCCGTATCATCCCCAATAGGTTGTTTGGGCTCACGATTGCATTTGCCAGAAGGGAGTGTGGGGGGTCAAAAGTGGGGATTTCCACCCTGCCGTGTACTGGACCAGTGCTGCCAGATTGTATAGAAACACAAGTATTCCAGTCCACCTTGTTCATATGACCTTGTAAGGGTGTCCTGGCTTGCCTTCCGGCCCATACTAACCAAATCATCAGGCTTCTACATGAGACCAGTAATGTGTGGGAGGCCATATTTTTTACGTTATTAAAAATGTATAATGTATAATAGTTTAGGCAGAATAACCATTTTATCAAGGGCTACACGGGCAGCCTGGGAGATAGGGAGGAGGACCCATGATTCAGCTTTCTGTTCTAATAAGTCAAGCGCTTTTACATAATTGTCCTTGTATAAGTCTCCCACTCTCATGGAAACCATAATGGCCAGGTAGCGTATCCATCGGGGCACCAACGGAATTCGTCTCCTACATCTGTCTGTTGCACGCCCGGGGTCAGGGGGAGTACTTCGGATTTATTCCAATTTATTCTTAACCCTGAGAGCTCCCCAAATCTGACAATTTCTTGAGTCACGTGGGGGAGGTTCGACCTAGGGTGTTTGATGTAGAGCAAAATATCATCTGCGTACAGTGAAACAATAGAGAGGTGTGTGTGTATTTGAATACCGTGGTGTGCATGTAGTTTGCGGATGTGGCAGGCAAGAGGCTCCATTACGAGGGCAAACAGGATCGGGGAGAGGAGACATCCCTGGCGTGTGCCCCGAGAAATAGACTCTGAGACCATTCCGTACGTGCACACAGCTGCTCTTGGGGCAGTGTACAACAATCGGACCCAGCGGATAAATATGAGGCCAAATCCGGAGCGGCAGAGGACCTCGAAGAAAAAGGGGCACACAACGGAGCCGGAGGCCTTCCGCATCGATGGCCGTGACTGCCATAGGTATCTCCCGGTCCACATTGTGCATAAGGGAGAATAGGCTTCTCAGATTGTTCTGAGTTTATCGGCCTGGAATGAATCCGGCTTGGTCTGGCAGGATTAGTGCAGGCATGTGTGGGAGTATACGATCAGCTAGTATCGTGCAGAGTATTTTATTGTTGGTGTTGATTAATGACAATGGCCGATATGACGTGTGCTGTCGGGGGTCCTTTTTGGGTTTCAAAAGCACTTTCACTGATGCTGTTCTCGTGGATTCTGGGAGGGTACCTCTTGAGAGTGCATTTTGGTATATATCCCGGAGGTTGGGGTGTTGTAGGTCTACATAGGTTTTATATAACTCTGCTGTTATTCCATTGAGCCCGGGGGCCTTGCCATTGGGGAGGTATAATATTGCTTTGCGGATCTCCTCTTCCGATATAGGGGCGTTTAAGGCTCCCCCCTGTTCCTGATCTAGCCACCCCAGGGCAATCTCGTCCAGGTATTGCATCAATGCATCATGGCCAGCAATGGGACGCGACATGTATAATTGAGCATAGTAGTCTCAGAATGTGTTATTAATCCCTTTTAGGTCCATAATGAGATCCCCATTACGATCTTCAACCTCCATAATAGATGTGACTTGGTGCTCACGCTTAATGGGCCATGCCAGTGTTATACTAGGGCGGTCTCCCTCCCCGTAGCTTGCTTCTACTATTGGGTCACCCAGAAACCTCTCCTCACTGGTTGACAGTTGGTGAAGTTCTTCTCTACGTGCCCTCAAGGTTCTACGCACCTCAGGAGTGTCCATGGCCCCCTGTTCATTCTCTAGTTCCCTGATGGTTCCTTTGAGTGTCCGCATGGACCTTCACAGTGCTTTTAGCACCCCCCCCCTTCCTTGGATATACAACACCCTCTTACGTAGACTTGAAATGCTTCCCAAATTGTACCTGGGTCGGTAACCGATACCACATTAGCCTGGAAATAGGTTTGTATGTCCTGGCTGATCTTCCCACGAAACGCTACGTCCTACAGGGCTCTGACCCTAAACCGCCACTGTAATGGCCCAGGGGGTCTCGTCAGATTAGCTGTGCGGGCCAGCACTGGTGAGTGGTCAGACAGTGTCTGGGGGAGTATGATGGCTTCCAATACCTTTCTGGTTATGGGGGAGGTGGACATAATATAATCTATCATTGACAAGCTGCTGTGGACACCAGAAAAGAAAGTATACTCTCTTTTTAATGGGTGCGCCTCATGCTATACGTTGTGCAATTTATGGTAATCGGTGATGGAAGACCATGCTCCGACTGTGTGGGGTAGGGAGTGTTGGGTTGTAAAGGATCTGTCTAGCAACAATGTGAGGGCCATGTTAAAATCGCCTACCCATATGATTTCATACTCTGGGAATCTGTGGATATGTTTGGCGCATAGATGAAAAAACTCTGGGGAGTCTGTGTTGGGAGCCTATATGTTTATGAGCAGGAATTTCGTGCAATGGACCTCCCCGGCTAGCACAATATATTGCCCCTCCTCGTCCCTAATCTTCTTGTGCAGCTTGTATTGCAGGGATCCATGTATATAGATTGCCACCACTCTAGAGTGCGTTGTGTAGGAGGACTCATATCTATGAATGCCCCATCCCGCCAATTTGGGGAGGGGAGCTCCCCGGGCCAGATGTGTCTCCTGCAAGCATAGTACATTTACTCTGTGATTTCTACTGTAGTTTGCTATTGGGAGGGATTTTTTCTGATTAGTGAATCCCTGAACATTCCATGACATTATTGACAGAGCGTTATCTGATTTCTCCCCTAAAAGAGACATAGCCATATTATAGGTTGTGTATCAGTGTTTCTTTCAGTACTAAGGTTACTTGGTCGTGTCATGTAGTTTGTTATAGGTATTATCATGTTATTTTTTGTCACATACATTTAATATCTTTACCGTGTGTGAGCCTTCGAGCCTCCACTCTTAACACCCATAAGAGTTGGCATTGGTGCGATAGACGGATGCTGAGACCCCATGCCACCGATGCCCTCCCATGCCCTCTCATGCCCTCCCATGCCAGAAACAAAAACCTACTGGCACCCATGCCCCCCTTCCCCTCAACATCCCACGCTAAGGGCGGCCTATTTGCTCCTGATGACCACGGCCACAGTGTGTCGCTCCTTGGTCCCGTCCAAAACCCCTGGTGCCTACAGTACACCTAGTCAAGGGCCGAGTATCATAAATCATTTCCAAATAAGGATACATCACTGCTGTCCAAGCGAGTGTCTCGGTGACCCCCCGGATCAGGGAGGTTCATTGCGAAGTGTTCCACAGTTTCTGGCGAGGTGAAGAAGGTTGTCGTGCCATTGTGCTGCACTCTAAGTTTGGCCGGATTCAACATTGCATATTGTACTTCTTTTTTGTGTAGAATATTCTTGACTGCTTGGAGGTTTTGCGCTGCTCCTGGACCGCCGGGCTAAAGTCCGGGAAGAGACGGATTGTGGAGGATCCCCATCATAGTTTCGTCCTCTCTCTCTCTCTCCTCTCCCTGTCTCTATAGCTGAAGATCCTAGCTATGATTGAGCATTCTGGGGTGCCAGGAGGAGGTTTTGCTGCAAGTGATAGGTGTGCTCGTTCCACCATATACATGGATGTGAGGGGTGGGTTACCTAGGACTTTTACCAGCAGAATTTCCACAAATTTCTCCATGTTATCGATCAGAGTTGACTCTGGTATACTGTGGAATATTTTTATCCACACCAATGCGCCACACTGCACCCCTTTGCCAATGGGGAAAGAAAATTGTCAAAAATGGAGGAAATATCCCTATGTGTGCCAAATCTGCAAAACTGTGCATGGTTCACAAACCACAAAAGAGCTGCAAACCCTACCACACACACAGGCAAAGTTGGTGTAAAAACAGGAATCACTACTATCACCTGTCATCTGTCACCTGTAACAATGCCAAAGATGTGGGCTAAAATCCGAAAATGCCCTTAAATACAGCTTCCTAATCAATGGCAATCTTCAAAGTGCTGTTTTGGCACTAAATTCAGTCATATTCCCCAGTGAATTATTGAAAGGAAAGTGTGCTGAAATCATGGATTCTCCAATGCAGTCAGAGGAATCCAGGCCTCCCTGCCTGACAGCTGCAGCCGAAAATTAGTTGTCAAACCCAGTTTAAAAGTATTTTGTTTCCAGATTAAAATGGCAAAAATCGCCTATGTTTGTGAAGGGCTAATTCTTTTAAAGTGTCCAAATCCCTTATAAACTGTGCTTGTACATTATATGTGAACTGAAAAGACTTTAATGTATAGGAACCCAGTCTGGAGCGAATCAACTATTTAATTCTGATCTGACAGCCCAGCCTGGGAAGATTCACATTTCAGCTTAACACTCAGTTGGTACAGGAAGGCTTAAGTGATGCTAATGGTTCCTGCATAATGAAAACAAAGAAAGCTTCAGAAATTCCTGTCCTGGCTGACCCACGGACAAAGGAAGGCTTGGACACCCGGCCTCCTAAAGGAGGGGCAGGATGTGGAGGAGGTTTCTCAGTAAACTTCAAAGGACTGGCCATTTGCTCACTTTGGAAGTAAGAAAAAAAAAACCTGGCCTGGATTTTGAATGGTAATTACTTATTTTTGACTCAGAACTTTATGACATTTAACATGGCAGACAAAATAAGTAGACAAGTTTAAAATACAAACTTATAAATCTGAACTCATGCTAGACAGTTGAAGATTTGGTAGGAGTTCTTACTACATAAGGAACCAAAGATACACTAAAACACTGATTGTGGCAAAACTATTAATGTTGCAAAGTTAAAAATTGTATGTACGTGATCCACTGATCAGCGCTCAGAGTTGTATCAAATTAGAAATGATTAATCCTAACTGCTTTGGGTAAAATTAATAAAAATATAAAAATCCATAGAATGAGAAAGACAGTTCGTACAAAGATGGGGATTGAATGTGGATGTAGACAATCAAATATTAAATATATGTGCTCAATGTTAGCAGGGTACATAATGTTAGAAATGTACATGTGTGCAAGAGTTATGTTTTGGTAAAAATCAAGGTGGGAGTTCCTAAATCCTGTCATAATGATGACAGCTCTGTTCAGACTGCCAACCAGGACAAAGCACATGCCTGTAGCCATTCACAGACATGGGGGGGTGTTTTTTAAATTCTGCCCACGTCACAAACTTTGTAATGTATAAATATAGGAGTTTCACTACACATAGGGACACTGCTTCCAGAAAACACTGCTTCCAGAACCCATCCAGATTTCAGCACAGCACCTTATTCCAGAACTTTTCACCTTGTAGCTGACTCAAAAAGTCTTTGAAGATCCAGATTTCCTTGCAGAATCCAGACTTTAGCATTGCAGAACTCTTGTCAGCTTGACCCAATTGCAAACATACAGAACTTAAAAGAATAATTCTGATTCATCTTGGCTTGCTACCATTAAGGCTTGCCCGCTAAAACTTGCATCCTGCTATCTACCGTGTCCAGTAACCAGAAGGGGCCCTTCCAAATTCAGTCTGAGGTGCAGTCCAAAATTGACCAAAACTGCGCCGCTGATCGAAATCCCTCCAGAGGTGCCTTGCTGCCGGTACACCTGATCCAACCAATGACCAGAGCTGACGGTCCAATTTAACTATAAAGGACTCTAAGTATAATAGGAAGAACAGTGGCCCATAGCATATTTGCATTGTATTATCATTATCTCAACCCATCCCATCTTTAATTTAGAACCTTAGTATTGTTAGAAGCCTTCTTGCGCTGATTTTCTCTCCTCTCTGTTACAAAACCATAACTCCCTAGTGATTTTGAAGTAACTAAAGTAAATCCCAGAAGAAATTGAGGACCCATCATGTGAATGGTTGCGCTGGCCACGTAGCAGTGAAGATTCATCTCTGGTCTTTTCTTTTTCATAGTCATTAATCTAGCATAAGAAAACCTATCTGTCATTTTAAATAGAATTTCTGTTCTCATTTTCGTGCCTATTTTGCAAAAAACGCCTCTCGCTAAAACCTCTATAACTTCTTCAGTTTTAAAGATATAAATGAAATATCAACCCTCACTGATACCTAAGACCCTTGGCTACACTCACAACTAAAAACTGCACCGTGGTATTTGACCCGTTATTCTCCAATATCCCATAGTGAAAGTTTGCCACAAATTTGCAATTTAGCCAAAGTTACATGTGTCTTTTGCCCATTTCAAAGTGCTTTTTCCATCCCATCCTGATCTGAAGTGTGTATTGTTGTTTATATTATAGCTCCTGTGTGTTAGGACTTATTTAGAGTTGCTTTCTTTAGAACTTTTCTCCATTTAAGCATTTTTGCACCCTTTTGCATTATTTTGCAAAGCAATTTTTACCTGTCAGTTTAAAAGTGTCATTTGCCCAAAACGGTTTTCTCTCTTGTTGGGGGAAGGAAGCTGGCATCTAAACTCTCGATCTTGTCTTTCATTCCGGAAAACCTGCTGGTTACTCACATTGGTGTAGGATTGCTCATTCGTATTTGAACAAAACTTTGCAGGGGGAATCTTAAACTAAATGCTATCTTTGCACAAAACAAAACTGTTCTTTTTCCTGTGTCTCTATTCTGCATTAGTATAAGTGAATTCAATTGTTTCGCTTAGTTTTGAATTGTATTCTCACCCCTTGGTGATTGTTGTCCCATATATATATATATAAAAAACTTATGTGTGATTTGAATATTAAATAAATAAATAAATATGTACCTTTACAAACTATCCTGATTCCTGGTTCAGTGTGATCTGGGGGGTATTTTGAGAAGGGTGTGATATGAGTGGTATAGCATTCAGAATATTGAACTTATAGACAAAAATAAATAAGGGTTTCATAGAATGCTACATGCTAGGCGAGACCTGGGTGAGTGCCTGATTGAAATCCCTTGCAGCTTGGGTGCTCGGGCCGCGATTCTGGATTTGAAATACCACACGTGACAGTCTAACACAGCATACTAGCCTGCAGGGTACAGACACCTTACTGGGTTGGCGTACTGTGCTACACTGTAAAAGCACCTCTCAAAATAAATACTCAACAAAAAATATCAGGCCTGTTTGCAAAGGTAAATTAACCCTGAGATAAGTCAGAAGGAAATTGATATTTCTGAAATGGTGACCCCAGTAGAAATTAATATTGCTAGGGAACACTTCCTGCACAAACTGTTTGTCAGGGGTGAGTGGCCCGAACAGGAGGAACAAGTATGGCTACAGGAAATAAAACAACAAGTCACTGCAACAGACATAGATACATAGCAGGACAAGGGGCCATTACATCAAGTGCTTAGCGAACTGTACACGCCCCCCCAAAAAAAGAGGGGCAGTGTAAAATTGCCAAAATAGCGGCACACCTGTACCTCCACATAGGAATAATACAGGAAAAGGGTGCAGGCAACATAGATCTGGCAAAGAAACAAGGGGTGACACTGCAGAAAATCAAAACTAATCTGGACTCTGCAGAACAAAGGCTCCAGAAGAGCCAAGAATAAAAAAAAAGAGGCTAGGCAGTATATCACCAAACTAAAGAAGATCTGAGTTAATTGTAATCAATGAACTGCGCCAATTAACAATAATCCAATATCAATTGAGTTATATTTTTAATTCCATTCCACAGCCTGACACGTGATTCGAGCAAAGCTCTTTTTCAAAGGCTGTACATAGTTTCAAATATGAAATCAAAAGCATATTCATTATTGTATACACATCATATCAATTGGGCAAACACCAAGGGGTTGAGAAGGCAAGGTGGCCAAAAATGAATGTGTAATACATGACAACAAAGTTAACATCATGACAATATTGCACAACCATTATGGTAAAATAGCATTAAATGATAGTGAAAAAATTGCAAATTCGTATAGTCAATTACCGTTTGATAAAAGGCATCCATCCGATTCCAAAACCAATAAAAGGGATGACAAAACAACATCGTAAGAAAATAAGTGCGTGCGGTGATCAAACAACCATAGATGAATTAATATGCCGAATCAACTAAAATAATCAAGACTATCTAGGTATATTTACCCATGAACCTTGTCCAAGAAGAAATCTGTGCAACAGAAATTCACAAAGATTACCGATTGCCATAGCTATTACGTCCATAGCCCGACCAAAATTCCACGATATTTTGTATAAAAATTAAAAAGGAATTACCTTAATATTACTTGCAATTGAAATAACAATTAGAGGCAATCTGTAGTAATCCACGTACGAAGGGGAATTGTTGCCCGTAAGGATGCAATAATCAACCAATTCAGGATGACACACGTATCCAATGTCAGTAGATGATTGAACAGTTAACAAGAAGGAAAAAAAAGGAAACAAGCACGGGATTAGGTGAAAGCACCTGATTGAGACACAGGGACCGTATCAAAAGAACATGCAGCCCGCTTACCAGCCTTCCGGCAACAACAGTATCCAAGGGAAAGCGCGCGCGCGTAGTGCAGCTTGTGTAATTAAGGAGGAAAACTAGATCGCGTAAGCATCAACGTGACAGAACATCCAGCGGCGGCCATATTAGGTGAGGGAGAGGACCGGCTACAGTCAAGTGACATGCTCCTAAAGCCGTAATTTAACACTTGGATCAACCAAATAATTGTGGGATTGAAGCGGATCTGTTAGTGCTATTACATGCATAATTTAGGTGTTAATACGGAATAAAACTGAAATTAACGCACTGAAAGTAGTGAATCATGGTTATGTAGACAACACACACACCCATTGGTGCTGCTAAGTCTGAATTACCACTTGAAACTACAATTTGATTGAAAAAATGATCCGAGTCATCTAGCGCAATTATATATATTATTGTTGTGATAAGAAGGATAAGTCTTAGCGCTCTGAAAAAATATGTCATCCTAGGTTGTGTAATCAACCGCACACACCCATTAATCCATCACGGGACATAATCACAGTCAAGTTAGCGTCCATTACGATCAGAAAATAAAAATAAAAATAGATAGCATAAAGAGCACGGTAGTCGAGTGTAGCTACCTACAACGTCAATGGCACAAGCAACCAAACTTGTTAATTGCACTCAATAACAAAATATGATGGGAAATTTACATAAGATCCAGTTAACCATAAGGCAACACATGAGTCAGCAACTATATGCAACCTATGTAAGTCAGAATCAATATAATTAAAACCATACATTAATAAGAAAGTATCTGAAATAAAGGGTAAATCATAAGAAAACATGAAATTCATGATCGGAATCTTTTTTGGAACAGATGAGAAGATTCAAAAAGGGCAACAGACAAGAGGCTATCAGAAAACAGGTCAGGTTCCGTTTACCATTCGCTGCCAATATCGCAACGCTCGGTCCCAACCAAGGGGCTCAAGGGGCGGCCAACATAGGCGGCGCCAACGCCGCTCCACTAGGCCAACGGCTAACCAGAGCCTCTTACCAGAAATCGATGCAGAATCAAACCGATCAGAATCAGTTCAGATAAATTTAATTCATAATTTAAGTCAATATCAGCTCTCTCCAGAAGAACACTCACTGCTAAACAAAGGGTTATCATTTGCTCCATCATGCATGAATGACTGTGTGCAGGTACAGATTGATCTATTTAAATTTATCAGAAAGCTCAAGTTAAAGAAGTTCTTTGCCACACAGGTCAAACAATACTCCCCTATGATGCCTGTCGCCGAACTATCAGAACTTACATTGTAAACAATGATGAGTACACACATACTTATGTCTATCGATGAGTCAATGTCTGACAGTGAGTCCAATCTTCTTGATACCATGAAAGAATTAGATATTCAGCATCGTAATTTGACAATTAAAGAATTTGCAAACAAATCCAAATTTACTCCTATTCTTTCAGATGATAATGTCATAGATACTTTTCATCGGGTTGTGACTAATGATATTCACACATTGTTGGATCGACGTTCTTCTCGTTCTCATCATACACATTCCAATCTATCATTAGCACACCGTTCCGCCCTTTACAAATTAGCATCTAATGACTCGCTGGTGATTAAGGAGGCTGATGAAGGTGGAAAAGTTGTAATTATGGATAAAGTAGATTATATCTCTATGGCACTCGACCATTTGAACTCTCCTGGTTGTTATGCCATTTTGAAAAATAATCCCATCGCACATATACGTAATAAAGTTCACTCTTTAATCGACAAATGGTATAAACTAGGCATTATTACAGATGTGGAAAAATGTTTTTTGTTCTCTGACAAACCTACAATGCCAACTGCCTATTTTTTGCCTAAGATTCACAAGCCGTTCGACAAGATACCTGAAGGCAGACCCATCATCAGTGGCCAGGGTGGTATCTTGGAACCTATATCAGTTTATGTTAATGAATGTATTGCACCACTGGTCCACTCCACACCTACATACATACGAGATACTATGCATATTCTTGATATTCTTGCACAATTGCCTTGTATTTCTGAAGTATTATTGGTCACACTTGATGTTAAATCACTATAAACTTCTATTGATCATCATAAAGCAATTGCCAGCATTACCTACATTTTCCGACACAAATCAGCATCATATCATCTTCATATTAAAATGATCAAAGAATTTCTTCTTTGTGCTTTGCAAAATAATGTTTTTCTTTTCAATGAGACTTATTACCAACAATTGATTGGGATTGCAATGGGAGCTAGTTTTGCTCCTTCTTTGGCGAATATATTTATGCACCAATTTGAAGAACAATATGTGTTTCAGAACAAAGTTTTTTCTCACTTGATATATCTTTGGAGAAGATATATTTATGATGTTTTTATGATTTGGACTGGCAATGTGGCGGAACTAAGTGAGTTTGTCAATTTTCTAAATGCTAACAATTGGGGTTTGCAATTTGTACATCATTATTCTAATGATTCTGTGGATTTTCTTGACTTGAATATCTCGATGTCCACTACGGGTTTTATCACTAAAACTTTTCGCAAACCTACCTCGGCTAATGCAGTTTTACACTCATCTAGTTCTCACAAACGTTCTGTTATCAACAATATTCCGAAAGGTGAATACATTAGAGCTAAACGGAATTGTTCCCTTAATGCTGACTTTGATGCAGAAAAACTGTTTATACATGAACAATTTGTTCAACGTGGGTACCAACCTAATCTTCTCGCTAAGGTTGAACGTGAAGTGTCCAGTATGAAGAGGGCTGATTTACTTAAACCTAAAACTAGAACAAATTTAGCTAACATGCCTTTTAATAAAATCAGACTGATTACTCGATACAACAGTGATAGTAATGAGGTGTATGCTATACTGAAACGTCATTGGCACTTGCTCCACCTTGACAAGGATCTTACCAAATTTTTGGAACCAAACCCATCAATAGTATTTAGTAGAGCTCCTACTCTTAAAAATCTCTTATGTCCGTCCTTCATGGCACCAGCACCCACTGCTAAAACATGGTTAGATCAAGGGCGCTTGAATGGGTTTCATAAATGTGGGAGTTGCAACATGTGTTCACACACATTTGAATCCGAGGCTCTGGATTTTGGCACAACAGGCAAGCATGTAATTAACTCATTTATTAATTGCAACACAAAGTTTGTAGTGTACTGCATCATATGTGTTTGTGGCTTATTCTATGTTGGGAGCACCATCAGGCCACTCAAAATTCGGATCCGTGAGCATTTGGCCTCTTTGAACAAACAGGATGCTAAATATCCATTGGCATTACATTGGCAGACTCTACACCAGTTGGATGACTTCAAGGATTTAAAATTTATTGGGTTGGCTCAAATACGTCCTTTAAAAAGAGGTGGCAATACGGAACTCAGACTCAGACAATTGGAAGCAAGACTTATTTGTAAACATAGATTGGTTAATTGTGGACTTAATTCCGATCATGAATTTCATGTTTTCTTATGATTTACCCTTTATTTCAGATACTTTCTTATTAATGTATGGTTTTAATCAGCTTTAATTATATTGATTCTGACTTACATTGGTTGCATATAGTTGCTGACTCATGTGTTGCCTTATGGTTAACTGGATCTTATGTAAATTTCCCATCATATTTTGTTATTGAGTGCAACTAACAAGTTTGGTTGCTTGTGCCATTGACGTTGTAGGTAGCTACACTCGACTACCGTGCTCTTTTTTATTTTTATTTTCTGATCGTAATGGACGCTAACTTGACTGTGATTATGTCCCGTGATGGATTAATGGGTGTGTGCGGTTGATTACACAACCTAGGATGACATATTTTTTCAGAGCGCTTAGACTTATCCTTCTTATCACAACAATAATATATATAATTGCGCTAGATGACTCGGATCATTTTTTCAATCAAATTGTAGTTTCAAGTGGTAATTCAGACTTAGCAGCACCAATGGGTGTGTGTGTTGTTTACATAACCATGATTCACTACTTTCAGTGCGTTAATTTCAGTTTTATTCCGTATTAACACCTAAATTATGCATGTAATAGCACTAACAGATCCGCTTCAATCCCACAATTATTTGGTTGATCCAAGTGTTAAATTACGGCTTTAGGAGCATGTCACTTGAATGTAGCCGGTCCTCTCCCTCACCTAATATGGCCGCCGCTGGATGTTCTATCATTTAATGCTATTTTACCATAATGGTTGTGCAATATTGTCATGATGTTAACTTTGTTGTCATGTATTACACATTCATTTTTGGCCACCTTGCCTTCTCAACCCCTTGGTGTTTGCCCAATTGATATGATGTGTATGCAATAATGAATATGCTTTTGATTTCATATTTGAAACTATGTACAGCCTTTGAAAAAGAGCTTTGCTCGAATCACGTGTCAGGCTGTGGAATGGAATTAAAAATATAACTCAATTGATATTGGATTATTGTTAATTGGCGCAGTTCACTGATTACAATTAACCTGTCTCTCACTGAGGGTTCTTGGTCCAGGCACCCTCAAATTTTCAAGTTGAACGCTGCCTTTTTCATATTCCTAATATTCAGTATTAGCGCTGGTTGTTCATATTGGCCTTTGGACCACATTGTTCTATTGCTAAAAGAAGATCTGGCTCTATCACTGCAAAATAATCTAGAACAAGATCTCAAATTACAGACACTGCAAGATGAGTATCTGGAAAGAGTTGACTCTTTACAACAGAGTCAACAGAAACTGGAGCATCAATTAAATTATACTAGAGTCAGTGCAGAACAGATAGTCACCTTATAAAACCGCCTAGAATCCTTGAAAGAGGAAAATAATAAATTAATTATTAAAGACATCCACTCTCAAGAGGAATTTGATGAGGAGAGCCAGAAATCTAGTGCATTTAAAAAACAGAGGGATGACCTGGCTGAACAAGGGGCACTCTAAGTCAGGAGACGGATTCCTTAGGCCAGGAAGTCAGCCAATTAAAAACTAAGTTAGAGGAAAGAAAGCTGCCCCTTCAGGAGTTAAGTGAAGTTAAAACTGAATATGAGAAGCTACTAGAGCACACCAGGCGGGTGGAGGATGCTCTGCCAAAGAACACTCAGACCAATAATGACAAAACTCAGGAGGTGAGTCTCCTGCAACAACAATTGGCCCAGTATTTCCAATCCAGGCAGGAAGCACAGAGAGACAATGAGGCTCTATGTGAAATGATAGATAGGCTCCACAAACAGATAGCCATGCAAGAGCAATTCATTAAGACCAGTAAGGCCTTAATAGAGGAGCAAAAGAGCCAGATTTTGGCATGTCACCAGGGAATAGGGGCTGAAAGAGATGAGGTAGGAAGGGACAGAGAAACCTCTGAGCATAATATCAGGTCCCCTGTCATCAGGGTCTTTAACCCATTCAGTACCATGGACTCTGCCACCTTCATGTCCACTGGCTCATATGAACAAAGGGCCACAGGGATGGTAGACTTCAGTAGAATTAACAACATGGGACTGACAGATCAGCGCCTCCAAGAAATGGATGGGCAGGCATCTCTGTACAGATACCCAAATGTTAGGGCTAGCCTCTCTGATCAGGAAGACTCCAGTGAGGGGAGAATCAGGGAATTGAATCCTCACAAAAACCACCTACCAAAGGATCAGTCTGTAAAATTTGGTGGGGAACTCCATGAAACTAGGCCCACAAAGAGTATTTTAAAGACCTCTTCCCAGCTAGGGCAGTGGGGGGGGTGGTACTCGGCCAATCCTGGGAGCAAGGGACAGTCAGAAGACTCTTCTGAGCACCACAGGTCTCAAGAAACTAGGCCCCCACATTCTGCAAGCCATTCCCAAGCTCGCAGAATCAGGGAGAGCCTAGAGGATCAGATAGCCACCTCCTGTAGCAGTGCCTCTGAGTCAGAGGATGAGTGGACACGGGTGACTAAGAGAAAAAAAGGCCAACAAAATTAAGAGGGCCCTAATGAAAGATCCCCTGAAACAGATCAAGGCCATTAGGAGCGTCATAACTCCCTATCATAAAAATGTCAGGTATTCAGTTTGGGAGCACCTCTAAATATATGAGCAAATGATGGATACTTTCCATTTGAAAGATAGCCAGAGTTGCATTCAACATGTCAAATGGACATTTTCCCCTGAATACTCCAGCTTCTTTGCGGGGCTGGCGGATCAGAACCACTCAAGATGGTCCACCTATAGGGCGGCCATTTTAAAACATTTTTCTGTACACAGGAACCCCCAAGAGGCCCGCATGGCGGCCTACAATCTGCAATGTGGGGAAGACCAGGCCCCACAAGAATTTGTACAAGAATTAAAACGTGCCTTTGCGCAGACCACCAGGAGGGTGCACACAGACAGTAGGGAGTTCATTAATACCTTCTTTCATTCACTCCCTAAATGCACCATGACCCAGCTGGTTAGGGACTTTCATGAGAAGAGATCACTAGACTGGGTCATTGAACAGGCAACTCGTATTTATGAAGTGCAGAAACCGGTAGAGAATAAAAATACCAATAAAATCCCCAAACCAGCCAACACCCCTGCTGCTGCTAAGGTGGCAGAGGTGAAGGTTTCCCACACTTTAGATCTGGAGATGGGGGGCCTAAAAATATTCCTGTGCAAAATCCTTCTAACCAAAGACCCAGAAGGCCCTCGGGCCAATCCCAGACAGGTAGCCAGGGAGGTAATCTCACCAATGGGACCCCTAACTCACCTGATTATAAAAGCCCTCGTTACAAGGGCAACAGACCCATCCTGGGCTATGTGTGGACTCCCCCAGCCCAAGGGGGGGGGTCCAACCAGGTAGCTGCCAACCTAGGAAACTTCCCTCCTAACTTTCCCCAGGAGGGCAGTAATCCCCCAAATGCCGTGTTGTGCTTCTTTCCCCGGTACCCGCCAAACTTCAACCCCCAAAACAACCCTCCTTTCTTTCCCCACTTTCCTGAGCCGAGACAGCCCAATCCGGGAGAAGGGAGGCCAAGGGTGGAGGGTTACCAGAATATCCCAACCAAGGGTATTATGGGAGAAGGGACAGGTACCCTTCCCGTGATGAACCTTGGATGGACCAGAGACCCCCGTACCAGCCAGAGTGGGTGTCCCAAGTCGAGCGCCAGGTCCAGAACTTGTCACAGGATCTGGGTCGCATGTTGAGGGCTCAGCAGAACCCTCAGATACGCATGGTGACTCAGAACCCTTCAAACCAAGGGTCTGGTACTCCAGAGCAATGACAGGGAGAGAACCCCGACAACCCACTGGTTCCAAGGGAGGAGGCACACAGGGAAGGGGGGTTTAAAGCCTTAGAGGAAGTTTCCTTCCCCACTTGTGAAAAGCCCCTGGAAACCCAGGAACCGGAACCAGAATCTGTTGCTGCCGAAAGTCTGCAACCTAAGGAACAGAGGGCGGGTAGGAGAAATAAAGGGCCTAAAAAAAAACATTTTGTGGAGGAGGTTAGAGTCTTCCAATTTGAAGGAAAGGGGTCCTCAGAGGGTTCTGGGGAAAGGATCTTCTCCTTCAGGGATGTGGGAACTCCTCCCAAAGAAAAATAGGTCCTGAGAGATCCTAATCAAGACTGGGTAAATGTGGAGACTGAGTTAAAACCGCCCATCATTGACACCCAGAATGACAAGCCAGAAAATCACCTTGCCCAATCCAATTCTGGTGACTGCCTGGGGGCGGGGGGGGTTGCCCAGAATCAGAACCAGGGGAACCCTAAAACTTCCCCAATATCCAATTGTCACCTTTTTCTTACAGATTCCCAATTTCCAAACAGAATCCTGCCCAAACTACCCCTCTGTCAGAATCAAGAGTAAAGAAATTAACCCACCAATTGGCCCAAAATGTGCATTATCTTTGCCCCCTTGAGGAGAAGGAGGGAAGATTTTATGCCCCGGTCCAAATACAGGGGCAATGTACATTTTTGGCACTGGTGGACACTGGATCCCAAGCCACCCTTCTGTCAAAAAGGGCCTTTGATCAGCTGAATTCAGGAAGGGGGTAGAGATACCAAATCCCTCTCACCCCTCTTCCTGGAAACCTTCAGAACTTCGATGGGAATGAAATTCCTGTCGAAGGGACTGCAGATTTAGACATTAAAATTGGGCGACACAAGGTGAAACACCCGGTCATAGTTGTGACTCCAGAGGTACACCATGTTTACTAGGGAATGATATCCTGCATAGATTGTCTCGCCTAATAGATTGTGTAAACAAGGTCCTCTGGACCCAGACTAACCGACCAATAAAATTAAAACATAGCGTCAACCATTTTAGTCTAAATGGCACATACCACATGGTTGAACAAAATCCTGACCAAATTGAATTCCATTTTCAAAACAACCAAATCCCTGACGTGACAGTAATTGCAGTAGGACAACAAACTGGTGATGGGAAGTCCTCTCTATTTCTGCAAATCAACCTTCCTCCCAGTCTCAAGTGCCATTCCACACTGGAAGGAAATACTCTGAAATTCTATACCAATTCACAATCAGAAAATCCCACTTCTATAGTCCAAAATGATGAGAAACCAGCTCAAACATTGGCTGACATTCAGAAAATTGGAGAACAGTTGTTCAGCCCTATTCAGTTAAATGGGTGGAAGGACTCTGTTCTCGCCCGGGTGGGTGTGAGCAACGGTAAGAGCTTCATCAGCGAAGCGATGTTACGAAAACTCCCAAAAGATGCACCCATTCCCACCTTTAAATTGATAGACAAATGGGAAATAAACCTGGAAACACCCAATTCCAAACATCTCCTGCCTAGCATTTTATTTAGGCAGTGACATTCTCAATCGCTTTGCCATTAGTTTGGACATAATCAACTTCAAAGCTTGGTCCTGATTAGCGGGTAATCCCATGGACTTTGATGACCCAGAGAAAGCATTTCGGTCAGCTCAATTGCTGCCATATGCAGTTGAAGTTCAGATTGGAGAGGAAGTCACCATCCCAGAATGGACCCGACAATTCACACTTGAAGTAAAAATTAAAAGAGGACAGAATCTGCAAAATCCTGACGCATATGTTCACCTCAAGGCCATTTCCAACAGCAAGGGTTGGGGTTAAACCCAACACCACTAGTCAATACAGAACACGACACCATTCCAATAGTGGTGGATAACAGCGACCTTAGGAGTATCACTCTGGGCACAGGCACCATTATTGGAATGGTGGTTGGTGACCAACATTTTTCCATAGAATTAGGTAATGAACTGTCTTTACAGCGACAATGACACAACACCAGACAGGATCTTCAACCTGCATGGGGGGAATTTCCTGGTGTACGCTTCTTGCCCTTATGGTAAGGAAAAAGTGACCTGTGACTTCAGGAGGGATGAGGGGATGAGTGATCTTTCAAGTCCACCAGGACTGCCTTCCCCACTTGAAGCCATCAGTCCAAGTCAGTACTTTAACCAGGGACTTCTCCACCCAGCTGGAGGAGGGCGCTGAAATAGCCAAACCAGAAGTCTTTCCGGGCTTTAGGCAGATGGTTGAAGAGAGAATCAACCTAGCTGATGCCTGGGAGACTCGGGAGCAAAAGCGAAAATTGAAACACATTTTCCTAGATTTTCAGGATCTCTTTGCGGTGGACTCATATGACTGTGGTCACACCAAAATCCATATAACAACAATTCCCATGGACCCTGGCATGACTCCAGTGTTTGTGAAGCAATATCACTTGCCTCTCGCATCCATGGAGTACCTTACAGAAATAATTAAGAACCTTGAGTCCCGTGGGATAATTTGTCCAGTTCAATAATCCGGTGCTGGGGATTTTTAAACCAAACGGCCAGTGGAGACTTTGTGCTGACCTAAGCGAGCTGAACAAATGGGTCCACACTTCCCGATGGCCTCTTCACTACATTGACCAAGGGCTGGCCCAGATCCAGGGGTCAAAGGTATACACTGCCATTGACCTGACCAATGGGTACTGGACTGTACTTGTCAGTAGGGAGGACCAATACAAGCTGGCCTTTACCTTCGGCGGGCAGCAATACACTTGGACCCGGACTCCCTTTGGATACATCAACTCTGGCAATTAATTTAATATCTTTTTTAATAAGGCCATGCCCGACTTGGGTGAAAGGGGTAACCTGGCCTATGTAGATAATGTTCTAATCAAAAGCTCAACTGTGGAGGAACATATAGCGGAGATCCGTTATGTTCTGACACAGTTGAGGGCTGCCGGAGCAAAACTCTCTTTCCAAAAGGCACAGTGATGCAGGACCCGTGTCAACTTCATGGGGCATGAGATAACGTCTGAGGGCCTCTGTCCCCAGGAAAAGAAAGTAGAAGCACTCCAGAAAGTAAAAGACCCCACAAATCTGCAAGAGCTAAGGAGCTTCCCTGGACTGACTAATTACAGTGGAAAGTTCATTGAGGATTACTCAGAGATCACAAGACCCCTGATCCATCTGTTGAAGGGGGTGGTCAAGTGGGAGTGGGGTCCAGAACAAGCCAAGGCAGTAAGACAACTCAAAAGAAGCCTCTCACAAGCGCCTTGCCTAGCTTACCCTGCAAAAACAAGGAGTTCTTCTTGGAGACAGGGTTCTCAAATACATGCTTGACTGCAGTATTATACCAAAAGCATGACAAGGTCAATAAAGTAATCTTCAATATGAGTAAGACTTTATCCTCTGTGGAGGAAAAATTCAAGGATTGTGAGAAGATACTCCTGGCAACGGTGTGGGCATTGAAGAATTACCACCCATTTATCCAGGGGGATCACATCATAGTGGAGACTCCACACCAGCCTCTGCAATATCTTCAAAGTGACAGAATCTGGGCCGGAAATGTGAGTAATTCCCGAATAACTTCCTGGATTCTGTCAATGCAAGGCTTTCCTGTGGAGGTCAGATATGGCCAAAACAAGAAGAGTCCCCTTGCGCAAGGTCTGGCTGACTTGCACGATTGTGCCAGAGAAAACTGTCCCCAGGACGAAATTCTTAAAATCAAGGACAACATGGTGGCGTACCCTAATTCCCCACACAAGGTCTATGAAGAAGACAAGTGTCTGGGAATGCCCACTGTCTATGTGGATGGGTGCTCCTACCATGTTGACAACAACGGGGAAAAGGAACTTGTGGCCAGCGTGGGGAATGCATGGGTGAATGATGCCCCATAGCCCTCCGCTGGGTACAAAATTGATCCCCAGTAGTCAAGTGGCAGAGCTGATGGCTGTGCATCAAGCCATCCTCACTGCTGTCCAACACCAACTCCACAATCTGGTCATAGGGCCTCATTACGACCCTGGCGTTAAGGGTTTAACGGCGCCGTAAAAGGCTTCGGCGCCGTTAAACCCTTAATGCCTGATTACGAGGTCCCTTTGCGGGACCCAACCTTAACGGCTGGTTTTTCCAGCCATTAAAGTACGGACCCGCAAAGGGACTTTGGCGCTAATAACGGTACCGCAATTTAGCGCCGTTATTAGCGCCTTCCCCATTCCCATTGAACCCTATGGGGCAAAATGGGAATGGGGAAGGGCCATGGCGGCATGGGGAATTACCGCCCCACCAACCTCAGAATGGGGTGGTAATTCCCCATTCCACCATGGTGGACACCGGCATGGACCATGGTGCTAATAGCACCATGGTCCTCCGCCTGGGTCGTAATGAGGCCCATAATCACTGATTCAGATTATCTCCAGAACGGGTTCGTGGAGCATCTGGTTAATTAGAAAACCAGAGGCATGCTAGGTTCTAACAATAAACCACTAAAACATGGAAAATTAATACAGAATATTGATGATCTGGTCACCTTGAATGGGGTGACCATTTACTGGAAAAAGATCAAGGGTCATTCTTAAGTAGAGAAAAAACTGGAAATGACCTAGCTGATCAGCTGGCCAAAACCAGAGCCATCCAAGTGGATCTACTTGAGATCGAGTGCCTGTTGGGGGAAATCAAGGTCACTGCTATCACTAGGTCAGAGACAAATGCTCACGATTAACTCTCAACTGCCCAGTGTGGCAAGGAGACCCCAGATGCTCAAAAAGGGGATCCCATAATTGGTAAGTTTTATCAACACATTGAGGACCCTGAGAACTTTCCCCTGACGGATACCGATTGCATTGGGAAAGAGGACCTCAGATTGTTGATGAAATGTCCAAAAATTTTCTGAATCCAAGACGGTTTTGTTGGTGAGGAGATCCATATCTGGGCATGACCAGTGGGTTGTCCCTACCTCATTCCAAAGCCTGATGCTAAGTCCCGCCCATGATGCGGCCACAGCCAGTCATCGTGGGTTTCATACGACATTAGAAATCTTACGAGAGGCTGCATACTGGCCACACATGGGGCATGACCTCGACCAATACTTGAAGGGGTGTCTTGTGTGTGCCCAATTTCAGCCAACATCACTCGCACACCGTGCTCCCCTCCAAAAGAGGGGGATGACACTGCCTTGGTCAGATTTGCAAGTCGATTTCTTCGGGCCCGTGATTCGCTCCTCTAGGGGGCACAAGTACATGTTAACCGTAGCATGCTTGTTTACTAAATGGATGGAATGTCTCCCGGCCCCAAATTGCAAGGCAGAAACAGCAGCTGCCCTGATGATCAATCACATATTCTCGCGTTTTGGACTACCCCAAAGGATTGAGTCAGACCGAGGTAGTCACTTCACTAGCGAAGTGATGACAAAGATGTGGGAGATACTTGGGGTAAAAAGGAAACTACACATTGCCCACCAGCAGTCCTCTAGTGGTGGAGTTAAGAGGTACAATAAAACTATTGTGAGCATATTAAAAATATTTGTGCCAGATTCTAGACCAAGTTGGGACATTCAATTACCCCTTGTCCTGATGGCCATCAGATTTACCCCTTCTTCTGCAACAAAAATGTCTCCATTTGAGCTGATGACTGGACGAAGGATGGTGCTACCCCAGCATCTGCTCTACAGAACCCAAGAGTAGACCTTGATAAATGCCTCCACACCTCATGAGTATGTTGAGAATCTGAGAAAACACCTTCAACATGCTTTTGCGTATGCTCAGCAGAATCTAGAAAGATCTGCAGACAGTATGAAGACCCACTTTGACCTTAAGACATCTAAAAAGGAATATCAAGCAGGAGACTGGATCTACTTGTGCAATTTCCAAAGGAACCAAGCCAAAGAGCGCAAATTCCTCCCAAGTTGGCGGGGTCATTTTGAAATTGTGGACAGTATCTCACCAGTCGCCTACAGAATCCGCATCCCCAAGGGTAATTTGACAGAAGGGGAAGACAAGTGGGTCCACATAAACCAGCTAAAATGTTGCCATCCCAGGCATACTTCGCGGCAAATAGAGGAGCCGATCAGAAACCCAGAGGGCAAAATCCATAGACATAAAAATTATTATTAAATGTTCATTGAGTACGTACAAGGAAAGAGGATTAAGACCATTATTAAATATAGGCAGGGAATATTGTAAATTGTATTCAATGCATTCATCCGCCCCACTACACCCCTCGTAGAACAGTAGTGGGGACATTTCCATAACTGTGCTATGTTCTGTTTTCTAGCATTGGAACTCAGAACCACCTAATCACCAAGGAGGACTCCTCTGGGACCGGAAAAGAAAGAAGCAAGAGCCTGGAGTGTCGCTCCACACTCCCAACTAGAACCAGCAAGGAGAGCGTGTCCCATCCATCGCTGATGGGAGAAAAAAACAGATTTCTTCAAATGGACCGAAAGTAAAATAATCCCAGTTGCCCAACTCCCCCACGACTAGACATTGTGCTGGAGTCGGGGAGGAGGGGTCTGTGGAATATTTGTATCCACACCAATGCGCCACATGGCACCCCTTTGGCAATGGGGAAAGAAAATTGTCAAAAATGGAGGAAATAACCGTGTGCGCGCCAAATGTGCAAAACTGTGCATGGTTCACAATCCACAAAAGAGCTGCACACCCTTCCACACACCCAGGCAAAGTTGGTGTAAAAACAGGAATCACTGCTCACCTGTCATCTGTCACCTGTCACATGAATCAATGCAACAGAAGTGGGCTAAAATCCGAAAATGCCTTTAAATACAGCTTCCTAATCAATGACAATCTTTCAAGTGCTGTTTTGGCACTAAATTCAGTCATTTTCCCCAGTGAATTATTGAAAGGAAAGTGTGCTGAAATCATGGATTCTCCAGTGCAGTCAGAGAAATCCAGGCCTCCCTGCCTGACAGCTGCAACAGACAATTAGCTGCCAAACCCAGTTTAAAAGTGTTTCTGTTTCCTGATTAGAATGGCAAAAATCGCCTATGTTTGTGAAGCGCTAATTCTTTTAAAGTGTCCAAATCCCTTATAAACTGTGCTTGTATATTATATGTGAACTGAAAAGACTTTAATGTATAGGAACCCAGTCTGGAGTGAATGAACTATTTAATTCTGATCTGACAACCCAGCCTGGGAAGATTCACATTTCAGCTTAACACTCAGTTGCTACAGGAAGGCTTAAGTGATGCTAATGGTTCCCGCATAATGAAAACAAAGAAAGCTTCAGACATTTGTCTCCTGGCTGACCCAAGGACAAAGGAAGGCTTGGACACCCGGCCTCCTAAAGGAGGCGCAGGATGTGGAGGAGGTTTCTCAGTGAACTTCAAATGACTGGCCATTTGCTCACTTTGGAAGTAAGAAAAGAAAGCCTGGCCTGGATTTTGGAATGGAAATTACTTATTTTTGCCTCAGAACTTTATGACATTTAACATGGCAGGCAAAATAAGTAGACAAGTGAAAAATACAAACTTATAAATCTGAACTCATGCTAGACAGTTGAAGATTTGGTAGGAGTTCTTACTACATAAGGAACCAAAGATATACTAAAACACTGATTGTGGCAAAACTATTAATGTTGCAAGCTTAAAATTGTATGTACGTGATCCACTGATCAGCGCTCCGAGATGTATCAAATTAGAAATGATTAATCCTAACTGTTATGAGTAAAATTGATAAAAATCAGTAGAATGAGAAAGACAGTTTGCACTAAAATGGGGATTGAATGTGGATATAGACAATCAAATATTAAATATATGTGTCCAATTTTAGTAGAGTACATAATGCTAGAAATGTACATGTCTGCAAGAGTTATGTTTTGGTAAAAATCAAGGTGGGAGTTCCTAAATCTTGTCATAATGATGACAGCTCTCTTCAGACTGCCAACCAGGACAAAGAACATGCCTCTAGCCATTCACAGACATGGGGTTGTGTTTTTGAAGTTCTGCCCACGCCATAAACTTTATAATGTATAAATATAGGAGTTTCACTACACATAGGGACACTGCTTCCAGAACACACTGCTTCCAGAACCCATCCAGATTTCAGCGCAGCACCTTATTCCAGAACTCTTCACCTTGTAGCTGACTCCAGAATTCTTTGAAGATCCAGATTTCCTTGCAGAATCCAGACTTTAGCATTGCAGAACTCTTGTCAGCCTAACCCAATTGCAAACACACAGAACGTAAAAGAATTATTCTTATTCAGCTTGGCTTGCTACCTTTAAGGCTTGCCCGCTGAAACTTGCATCCTGCTATCTACCGTGTCCAGTAACCAGAAGGGGCCCTTCCAAATTCAGTCTGAGGTGCAGTCCAAAATTGACCAAAATTGTGCCGCTGATCCAAATCCCTCCAGAGGTGCCTTGCTGCCGGTACACCTGATCCAACTAATGACCAGAGCTGACGGTCCAATTTAACTATAAAGGACTGTAAGTATAATAGGAAGAACAGTGACCCATAGCATATTTGCATTGCATTATCCCTATCTCAACCCATCCCATCTTTATTTCAGAACCCTAGTATTATTAGAATCCTTCTTGTGCTGATTTTCTCTCATCTGTGTTACAAAACCATAACTCCCTCGTGATTTTGAAGTAACTAAAGTAAATCCCAGAAGAAATTGAGGACCCATCATGTGAATGGTTGCGCTGGCCACATAGCCGTGAAGATTCATCTGTGGTCTCTTCTTTTTCATAGTCATTAATCTAGTATAAGAAAACCTATCTGTCATTTTTAAATCGAATTTCTGTTCTCATTTTCGTGCCTATTTTGCAAAAAACGCCTCTCCCTAAAACCTCTATAACTTCTTCAGTTTTAAAGATAGAAACGAATTTCAACTCTCACTGATACCTAAGACCCTTAGCTAAACCCACAACTAAAAACTGCATCGCGGTATTTGACCCGTTATTCTCCAATATCGCATAGTGAAAGTTTGCAGCGAATTTGCAATTTAGCCAAAGTTACATGTGTCTTTTGCCCATTTCAAAGTGCTTTTTCCATCCCATCCTGATCTGAAGTGTGTATTGTTGTTTATATTATAGCTCCTGTGTGTTAGGACTTATTTAGAGTTGCTTTCTTTAGAACTTTTCTCCATGTAAGCATTTTTGCACCCTTTTGCATTATTTTGCAAAGCAATTTTTAGTTTAGTTTAAAAGTGTCATTTGCCCAAAACGGTTTTCTCTCTTGTTGGGGGAGGGAAGCTGGCATCTAAACTCTCGATCTTGTCTTTCATTCTGGAAAACCTGCTGGTTACTCACATTGGTGTAGGATTGCTCATTTGAACAAAACTTTGCAGGGGGAATCTTAACCTATATGCTATCTGTGCACAAAACAAAACTGTTCTTTTTCCTGTGTTTCTATTCTGCATTAGTATAAGTGAATTCAATTGCTTTGCTTAATTTTGAATTGTATTCTTGGAACCATAACGTCCCCTTAGCGAAGTTTTTTCATTGAATTTCATAGGTTTTTAACAGCTCAACTTAACCATAACGTCCCTTTACCAAAGTTTTTTCACTGAATTTCATAGGTTTTTAGTAGTGCAAATGTACTGTGAATCTCTCTGAGTACAAGTGTCATATCATTGGCAAGCACCATCTACCAGAAATACTGTACAAGTCTCCAAGATTTCTACTTGCAGCTCCATGCATATCCATATGCATGAACACAAACTTCAGGTATGCATATTTTCTGTACAGTAGATGAACACATTTTCAAACAGACTTTTAGCTTGTGTAATCTGTAAAATGAATTTACTGTATGTTTTCCAATTTCCTAAAATCAACTATCACTTATAAACCTTTATACTATTTACTTTCTTTATACACACACACTCAAATCATGTTAAACTAACATTTTTTAAATGAAATATATAGACTACATATATTCAAACAAAATTGCATGCAAGCACAATCTATGTTTAAATCTTTATTTTTTATTTATTTATTTACTTAATTACTTTATTTTAGACATGACATTGAGGCGCTATTACCTAGAACAGCTTAGTTACAGAAATAGTGGTATTCACTGGTATATTATAAATTTCACAAGACATAGTAAAGATATTTTTTTTGCTACAGTTAGTCATTCAATACAATTTGTTCATTAAGAAAATATCATATGTACTGAACTGATGCAATGTATCTTATGTAAATAAATTAGTTTAATGGTTTTAAAAAAGGCACTGAGGATTTCAATTAAAAAAATCAATATCTAAATTAAAAACAGCACTATATACAAACAAAGTTACTAATTTGAAGCTTTTACAATTGCAGTGAAGACCAGTCTCCTGAAAAGAAGCAGCTGAATTCGAAGAACAAAGAAGAACTAAGAAGTTACCTGTTAATTTAAGAAAAAAAGTAAGTAGAATATCACCATAATATTTGTATTATTGCTCAAACATACTATAACGTTAATACAAGCTATTTCTGTGCCTAAAAATAGAGATTGTGTACCATTTTGTCCAAAAATCTCCATGTCTTAAACAGCAATTTACAGCCAGAATGGCCCACAAATTCCTATTTTTGGACACACAAATTACCCAACTGAACAGCTACAATTTTCATATTATAGAACAAACAACTGTTTTAATTGTATACATTAGATTTACTATTTGTACTTTTCCACAGCACTAGCTTACTTTTTTTTTGTCATCTGAACCCCAGTTTAGTAACACATAAATTCAAGAATACCTATCCCTACTAGTTGTAGTTCCCAATGCACAATCACACACCATTACATACATCTTTATCATCTTATTCAAACACTCATGCACACAGCACACATACATTCCTGAACACCCCAACCCATATCTTCTTTATTTTTTTCAAGAGACCCTAAAGAATGCCTACCAAACGTCAAGTCCATAGAAAGCAACGCAAAAGTAGAGCAAATGAAAATAAAAGTGTCCAACATAAGCATCCATCTCTAGCAGAATTTGTAAAAAAAAGTTGAAACAAAACAGCTAATACAGTCATTTAGTGAAACACAAGAAGTTTCAAGTACAAAAACTTTGCCTCCTCTATCAAAATGTAAAACAAACCAAAAAACAATTAACAGAAAATCAGCTATCACTACAGATAAAACTACTTCTTCAAATTTTAATATAGTGCAAAGTAAGCATACCAAGAAAAGTATTTTAGCCAAAATGTACCATCACAAAGTCCTTCAAAATCTTATAAAAACAGGAGAGAAATCAGGTTCAATGCTTAAAACCTATCGTAGGAAATTAATCTTAGAAGCGTTGCTGGACAGTGCAATTCTTCTCAAAACAAAGTTATTTATTTTACTGTTAAACAAAATGAAACCACTAACAAAACTAATAACTAAATTACAAAAAAGACTTCTCAATAAGCGAAATTTCAACAGAAAGAACTTCTTAAGTATCTGCGGAGGTGAATGGATTCACACTACGAGCACAGAACCATATTTTAATGAAGAAGCGTACAAACAAAAGCAAACAAATACAATTGCCATACATAGAAGTGGTCGAGGTTATGAAAAAGTGAATAATACCATAATGGAACAAGAAGTACTCCTTACAAAAAAATGCCCTGAAAACTTAGAATTACCCCTCCATTCAACTGAATCAGAACGTCTAGTGTACAAATGGCCATGCACGTCAAGGTGTAACATTCCCAAACAATGTTTCAAATCTTTACGCCAAATCCTCAATAAATATGTAAAAAGCAAAGACAAAATCAAAATTAAATTACTGCAAAATATGGATACCTGTCCAGTGCGCAAGTACACAGGACTACAAGGACATTCATTGGCCTGCATTACAGGACCTACTTGTAAAACCACTTTCCATGATATCAAAAGGATATCAACACATCATTCAACTATACGAAATCTAGTCTATAAACTGTACTATGCTAAAAGTCCTGCTTTAGCACTAGCAAAGTTAAATAACATCCTTCTACATGGTACAGCAAAAGACCTACTTGAAGAAATTCACTATATCCAGAAAAAATATTTTGGAAGTGAAAGCCATTTACAGAATGAAATAGCTTTAAACCAATTAAGCAACAATTCCACACAGGGCAACCTTTTGCTAAACACATACAAAAAAGAAATACTAATATTTAAAAGTACATCAGCTGAAGTACCAAACCATGTATGTGTATGTTGCCGTAGAACTTTTTATAAAAGTAACACAAAAACTGTAGACCTATCATACAAAATAGAAGACAATGAAGATTCTAAATGGTTTGAATTAGCTCTCTACCTTGTAGCAGAAAACAAATACGAAATAACTGAGCCCTTAATACTTTGCAGTTACTGCACTACAAAACTTGACAACAACCAAACTCCTTCACGTGCTATCACAAATAATTTGGAATTATACCCAGTACCAAAACCCCTACAACAACTTAATTTATATGAGAGCATCATAATTCAAACAGTACACCCATTTCAAGCAATAATACGCCTTCAACCAAAAACAGCAAAATTACCTCCCTCTGAATTGGTAAAAGGCATTCGTGGAAAAGTAGTTTATTTACCATTAGATCTAAAAGAAAATGTGCATACTCTAGGAGTGCAACGTCCAATGCAGCAATCTTTAATTATCTTAGTAAATGGAGTACCTACAAAAGACAAAAAATATGGCAACAGCTGGTAGATTTATATAAAGTTAGACAAGCCTTCCAATATCTTAAAGAGAATAATGAATATTACAAAGAAATTAATATTGAAGAAAACGTGAAAGATACAACTGAAATAATTCAAGAAACACAAGAAGCTGATCAATTTGAGCTACTAGATCCTGCTACAATATCAAATGCTTTAGACCATTACACAATTCATCCTTTGCACTGTAATGACACCGTATAAGATGTACTGAAAACTTACCAAATGCGTCAAACAAAAGAATCGCCAATCAGCATATGGGAAAAAAGTATAGAAGCACATGCTTTTCCTCTACTCTTTCCTACTGGCAAAGGAGGAAGGTATGATGATAGACCTATTCAAATATCAGCTTCAGAATACCGCTCATTGCGGATGTATTCTGAAGATCCCAGATTTAGACAAAATGTGGAATACATATTCCACCTACTCTTTGAAAGTGAACTAGCAACTTTATGTTACGGAGTTGCACACATATTAAAATCAGGATCACACTTTCAAAATATGACAGCTACACAATTATTAGAAAAAGTGCAACAAAAGGATGAGGTTTTACAATCAAATATTACAAATCTATTAGCAAATATGTGTGGTACTAAAGAGTACTGGTTTCGACGTCATGGAGAAGTACGTTGTATGATCAGAAACCTTGGCCCACCCACTTGGTTTGTTACATTAAGTTGTGCAGAATATGCATGGGAAGATTTACGTGATTTCCTACACATATCAAATAAAAACAAAACAAACATAGATATACTAACACCTGGAGAACTTTGTTCTTTGGATCCTGTTAATGTTTCAAGATATTTTCACCATCGCTTCATTGCTATGCTACATTTTATTTGTAATAAAACTGTTCCTCCCCTTGGAGAAGTGCAACACTTCTTTTGGAGAAAAGAATACCAAGCCAGAGGAGCACCACATATCCACATGCTTTTATGGATTAAAGATGCTCCTAAATTTGGTAAAGACAGTGATGCCACTGTTTTACAGTTCATTGAAAAATATGTCACTTGTGAAATTCCATCAGAAGCCACAAATAGTGATCTTCATGCACAAATTTTAAAATTTCAAAGACACAAATGTGGAAAATATTGTCGTCGCAAATACAAAAACAAAGGGAAATACTACACCAAATGCCGATTTGGTTTCCCTAGACCAGTTACAAATACAGGTCAAGTGAACAACCTCATGTCTTCAGTTAGACATAGTGTTAAAGGTAAGTCACCTAAAAATACATATTACATAAAAAGAAAAGAAGAAGAAAAATATATCAATGATTATAATGCAATCATTGCCCACTTATGGAATGCAAATATAGATGTGCAGTACATTGCAGACAATTCTACTGCAGTTGCACGATATGTCACAGCATACTTAACTAAAGCAGAAAAGACAGAGCTCCAAGACCTCTGGAATGACCTGTCATCAGATAAAACAGTGTCTCAGAAATTATACAGCTTGGGCATAAAAATGCTCACCCATAGAGAATGTGGATCATATGAAGCAGCTGATCGTTTAACTGGCACTGCATTGTATAGTAAATCTGAAAATATAGTATGGCTAAGTCTTGGTCCAGCTAAATCTAGAAAAAGAGTTCTAAAATCATATGAAGATATAGAAACAATAGCCAAACATGATCCCAACAGCCAAGACATTTTAAAAAACAATGTATTGGACACATACTACCCAAACAGAAGTAATACTTTGGAAAACATGTGTCTATACCACATAGCCCAAAACTACACATACAAAAATAATATGAAACCTGATGAAAAAAAAGATAAATATAGAGTGACAAACTGTGAAGGCAGCTTAGTTAAACTCAATAAACCAAATTTAATAAATCATATCAAATTGTCATTAAAGACTCCTCAACATAAAGAAGTATATTACATGTCCCTGCTACAACTCTTCAAACCATGGAGAAAAGAAGAACAATTACTAGATAACTATGACTCATATGAGGATACTTTCAAAGCAAATGAAAGCACTATAACTGATGTAAACTTTACACAGTACAAAACAATGTTGCACAATGAACAGCAACACGAAGAAGAACTCCAAGCCCAACTAGATAAGGACACACCTGACAGTAGTCAACCTTCTGTAACAGGAAGCCAAGAACCACTGGGAGAACCACTAATAATAAATGAGGCAGAATTAGCTATGATAGAAGTAGAAAACACCATGTGTCAGTATGAAGGTAAAGAAGACTTAACTATACTACAATCAAAACTAAACAATGAGCAAAGTAGCATTTTTCAAGAAGTAACAAAACAAATTGCACATGGTATAAAATATGAAAATAAAGAATGTTCCTGCCATATTTATAAACCTATACTACTGTACGTCAGTGGTGAAGCTGGTTCTGGCAAAACATTCCTAATCAAAATCATTAGTAAGTTCCTTCAACAATTGACAAACAACAAACTGTCAGCTGTTGTCACTGCCCCCACAGGTTTAGCTGCCTATAACATAGGTGGTGTTACATTACACCGATTACTACTATTACCAGTAGAACACCAGAACAAATTAGACTATTACAAACTTTCTGCAGAAGCTGCAATGGAATTACGCAGAGTATTGAAACAAATGAAAATGCTCCTAATAGATGAAGTGAGCATGGTCTCTAGCCTGATGTTAGCTTTGATTCACCTCAGATTACAAGAAGTACTCAAAACAGACTATGAAGAGCTCTTTGCAGGAAAACACATTATTGTTTTTGGAGATCTGCTTCAATTAACACCAGTAAAAGGTGAGCCTATTTTTAAAACATTAGGACACAAACTCTGCCGTAAAACTGTTGGCAGCATTGGAAATGTCAACCTTTGGCAACATTTCCAATACAGAGAATTAACAGAAAACATGCGGAAATCTGCAGATCTCACTTATGCCAACATTTTAAAAAGTATCAGAGTTGGTATACTTTCTAAAGAAGCAGAAGCAATATTGAAAACCCGGCACATTAATGCACTTTATGGCGATAATGCATGTGCTACAGATGTTATGGAACAATTAGCCCACAAAAATGTCAATTGTATGGCCTTAATGCCAACTCTTGCAAGCTGTTTCAAATTCAATGAAATCATGCTAAGTAAAGAAATGCAACCAATCATGGAAATTAGCGCCACAGACAAACTAGATGTACATGGTATGACACTACCCATGTGTGACCAAGCCACAACAAGACTATATAGTTTAGAAAAATCAATCTCAAACACAGCAGGCTTAGAAAAGATATTAATATTATCCTTAAATTGCAGAGTAATGCTTAACCGTAACCTTGACGTGGACCAAGGACTAGTTAATGGAGCACTGGGTACAGTTGTTGGCTTTCAAACATACCCACGCGACAACAAAATTCAGTTTGTCAATATACTCTTTGACAAACTTTCAGAAGTAAAAAGGATAGGACGCTCAACAGCTAGATTCCTTCTCTTCAAAGATATGTATGTACACAGAGAATAATTTTCTCTAACTCTTGCATACGCAGTCACGATTCATAAATCACAAGGTCTTACCCTAGACAAAGCAATGATAGATATTGGTAACACAGTCTTTATAGAAGGCATGAGCTATGTAGCACTATCACGCTTACGTACACTTGACGGTCTATTTCTAATCAACTTTGACGCAAATAAAATAAACGCTGATATTCCTTGCATTTTAGAATACAATAGAATTCGCTCACTATACACCCCCCACCTAAACACATAGGGCCTCATCGCGACTTGGGCGGTAACTCTTAAAATCGCTGGTAGCGTTCATAATGCCGATTTTAAGGATCCGTCGGATCACGACTCATGATACCGCCGGCGGATTAACAGCCGGCGCAAGGACAGCCGGCTGTACAAACGCCGGCCATAACAGCACCAGGAACCCTTAGCGCTAAAACATCATCGATCAGGAGTCCGGCGTAAGCGCTATTAGCGCCATGAAAGCGGCGGATAATTCACCGAAAATACCTCCATCAAAAAGCTGGAGGTAACAGTACACAGGCCACAGCAATGAGGGCCCAGGTGTAAGCAATGCAATCCAGAGGCCTACAAAGGACCCACCCATGCACAACACCCCCTCCCCAACACCATGCTGCCATTTGGAACCGGGAGCCTTGATGTCGACTACTACAAGCTGCGCCTGGAGCTACAGAGGCCAGTCAACCAGGCCAGGGCCCTGGGAGTGCAGGGGGCAGTGGGGATGAGGAGAAGGAGGAGGAGAGCAGCAGCAGCAAGGTGCCCAGCCATCCCCAGGGTCAGGCCAACACCCTGGGCCCTAATTGATGGTCAGTTGGTAACAGAATATCCACTGGACAGGGCAACCATCACCCAGTTGCTGGACACAAACCGGGGGACATATGCAGCCGCATATCCAGCAGCACGGCAGTACCTCCCCTAGTGAATCTCGTGTCTGTGCTACTATCACTTGGGACTGGCAGCGACCACCATACCGTTGCCATGATGCATGGAATGGTCCAGTCCACATTCAGTGCCATGCTGGTACCGGTGCTTGATGCACTGTTGAATCATGTGAACGAACACATTGCATTGCCAGCCACACAGGCACAGGTGCACCAGCTGAAGGGTCAATCCCATGCCATTGCCCAAGTACCGAATGTAATAGAAGCCCTGGACTGCACACATGTGGCACTTGTACCACCCCAGGCACATGAGGCTGCCTACAGAAACCGGAAACAGTACCATTCCCTCAATGTGCAGGTGACATGTGGCCTTGACCTCACCTTCAGCCACTGCTGTACCCGCTACCCAGGATCCACCCACGACTCCATGCTCCTACGCAACAGTACCCTGCCAGCGTACATGGAAAGGCACCAAGGGCAAAACACATGTTTACTGGGTGAGTACAAATGTATACCACAAAGCATGTCAATCCACAACTGATGTTGCCTGACACCGAATCCATCATTCCCAAAAGTCAGTAGCATCACAGCAGCATACACATACAAGCAGAAAGCATGATGAACCTTGGACATGTCCAACACAGCAGAACACACCCATGCAGGATGTAAGTCATGTAGCGGTGCCGTGACATATGGAATACCCACCACAACAAGTGTGAGTAGCACCATGTTTCCCAACACTGACACACTCCAGACATCCCACCCTGGCCACCCGACAGCAAAGAAATACCAAACCATCACCTGGCACATCCACGAATGCTCCACACATAAGTAGGCCGAGTGATGACAATGCACATCCCACAAACACTGTCCCCAAAATGGCCATGGCAATGCATTGAGAACAGTGCAGAATAGTGAAGAGCAGCAAATGCAACTGTAGGCCAATGGATTAGCAATGACACATGAGGCAGCCACTTCTGTCAAGCAGAAGTAGATGGAAGGGCCCCCTCATCCTGCGACATGTGAATGAGTACTGTTACATATCGAAACATAGCCGTACCAAGTGTAGACTACCCTATTGATTCAATCGTTCCCATAGGACAGCGCACTCCACAATGTCATAGGCCAAATGAGAAATATGGCAAAATCACACTGTTGACAGGGCTCTGTACACCCACTGGACTTACCTTGTCCCCATACCGGCTTTCTCTCCCCTACAGATGAATCTGGATATCCCCAGTACACGTGGCTCATTACCCCTGTGCGTCACCCACACACGGCTGCGTAGCGGGCATACAACCTTGGCCATGCCCGTACACGGATCTGCGTGGAGAGGGCATTTGGACTTTTGAAGGCACGCTCCCGGTGCTTCGACCGCACAGGAGGTGCTATGATTTATGCTCCAGAAGAAGTCGTGAAATTTCACTGACATGTGCCATGCTGCACAACATCTGCTGTTGCAGATATGTGCCACTGCCCCCTGATGCTCATGTGCAGCCACCTGAGGATGGCAGTGAGGACGATGAAGGTCCAGAAGGTGTAGCACATGCACAAAGGTGGTCCTGAGGGAAGGGAGGTTGGCCAGGCAGGGATTGATTGATGGATTCTTTTCAAAATGGGTAATAGGTAAATACAGAATATGTCACTTCTACATTGAATAGCATTTGTAACAATCACCACTGTCCATGCATTGTGATTTCTGTAACGTGATTTATTTTTCCCTCAAACAATCCCCCCTCCCCCAGTGAACACCCAACAATCCTCCCGTCCCCCCAGTGAACACCCAACAATCCCCCCTCCCCCCAGTGAACACACAACAATGCCCCCTCCCCCCAGTGAACACCCAAAACTGTGCTGTTGCCTAATCAGGCCAACACCAATAATGCCATGCACCCCTATGATGGGCGCGGGCGCTTCCCTCTCCCAGGACCCTCCTATGTGTGTGCCCTCAGGTGGCGCAAGGACCGGCGCCTTGGAGATGGGTCCAGTGAACCCTCTGTTGGTGTTGTTGAGGTCGAGGGCACGGAAGCACTGCCCGTCATGTGTTGGCGCATGAGGGCATTGGCCTCACGTTGTTGCTCTGCTAGGGCAGACACAGCCTCCATTAATTCAGGGACCCTCTGGCCAAAGCCTGTGAGGGCAGCAGTGCATTGTTGCACGACATGGCGCGTGCGTGCATTGTCCCGGGCAATGTACTTGCAACCATGCCGGATTGAGTTGCTCACAGCCTTGATATGGCGGCTCTGGACTTTGGCCATTGCTTCAACACGGCCCTGTTTGGCTTCAATTATGTCCAGGCGGCCCATTACTGCTGCCCCAGTGACAAGGCCCTCTCCTGGCGCGTCAGGGGGTGGACCGCGAATTGTGCGCTGTTGGGGGGGGGGGGGCTGCATGGTGACATGTCACCAGACCGGACTGGGCTGCTTGGCTCGCAACGATGGCCCTCAGGGCTCCCATATGACGGGGTGTCAACATCGGGCTGGGGTGTGCTGCAGCGGGGCACAGCCACATGCCGACTCCCTGCCTGCTGTCTGCCAGTGCTTGGCCTTCCATGGGCTGTGGATGCCCCTTCCCCATCACTGCTGCTGTGGGTGTGTGCTGCGGTGGCATGATGCCCACGTGAAGGTGTCACTCCCACATCCGGCTGCGAATCCGGCCTCTCTCCCTCGGCGTCGGGGCTATGGATGTAGGGTTCCGGTGAGCTGCCGGTAGCCTCCCTGCGGCCATGTGGCTGCCGCTGCTGTCTGGCGGGTTCTGAGTTGGGGTGAGGAGGGTGTTCCACGGTGTTCTCTCCCGTGGGTGCGGCCTCGGGAGGGGGGGTGCTGGTGGAGGCATGGTGTCGTGGGCGCATTGCTGGTGTGGCCTCATCATCATCATCAATGGCCTCTTGGGATCAACGTGTACCTGTGCGGTACATAGGGGGTGGTTTGAGTACAATGCTACATACATTTGGTGATGCAGGTCATGCCAACAAGTGTGAATGAAGACAGTGACAATGACGCATTCAACTTGCATTCTGTTCAGTCAACATGTGGGGCTTGTTGTGGATGTGCATGGAGGGACACAGCATGGGTAAGCGTGGTTGGGGTGGACTGTGCTCAGGCTTTTGTGGTTGTGTTGATGCACAGTACCACTCTACGTAGCTGGCCTATGGCTATGGGAGTCTATCCCCTGCCCCTGTCATTCATGCACTGCACGTACAGGGTCGTCTAGGCAGCACTGACGTTCTAGGGATGTGGCCCTCACTTACGGGTGTATGCAGTGCCTCAGACACATGTCTTCACTCTCATTCAGATGCATGTATTCGGGGATGGGACTCACCTGCCGTTGGATCAATGCCAGTCCCTGCCTCCGCTCCACCGATGCCCTCAATGGTCCCAACATCAATGAGGCCTGTCAGTTTCTCCTCCCATGCTGTGAGGTTGGGGGGGGGTGGGCCTCTTCCTGTGGCCATGCTTGCACTCCTGTGTTGGAACAGGATGCCTCTCACCCGAACCCGCAGGTCATTGAGCCGCTTGCGGCAGTCTTCACCATCCCGGGGCACGCGGCCAACTGCACTGACCCTTTGTGCCACACTTCTCCAGATTTGCCCTCTGCGCATTGAGCTTGTTTTGCGCTGCTGCAGCTCGTGGTGGTGAGTCAGTGCCTCATCCACAAGGACATCAAGTTCTTGGTCGCTAAACTTAGGTTTTCTGACCCTATCCATGGCAGACTTGCCCCTGGTGCGCTTCTGACTCGTTACTGCCTTCGGATGGAGTGGATGGCTTCCAGTGCCTGAGATATCCGACGGATTGTGATTTCCAAAATGGCCACCGCTTTATTTCCCGTTCCGGCGGTGACGCGTTTCCCGCACGCATTAAGTGCGACCTGGCGGTAGCGCACGGTGCGCTGGATTTAAGGGTTCGCGCTAATCGCGCTTACGCCTTGGACAGGGGCGCGTGCACGATTAGTCGTGATCTGGCGGATTATCCGCCGGGTGCCTTGGCGTTAGCGCTATTTAGGTCCGGCGGATAATCCACCACATTTACCGCCCAAGTCGTGATGAAGCCCATATTCTGTTCCACAAAAAGTAAAACGTTATAAAAGAAAAATAAATCAAATAGAAATGCAACAGGATGTCACTGCAAATCCTCTAAAGAGAGTAAAAGAAACTAATACTTCATCAAGTACCACAAGCAAAAAAGAATCAATTAGGGAAAGTAAACCAGGTACTTCTTTAAAGAAGGAAGACAAACTCCAAAAAAAGCAGTTAGATACAGAACTACCTGGACCATTTAAATTCTCAAATATAGTTGGTGTAAGTTGCTACGCAAATGTAGCAATGAATATTCTATTTCAATTACCACCAATTGTTGACAACATTTACTTACACAGTACAGACCCATTGTGTTTGCAAATGTTAGTACTTCACAGAAATGCAGCAAACAATCCTGACAACACGTATAGTGTTTATGGAATAAGACAACAATTGGACTACTGTGCTGGAATGGTGAAATTCACTATAAACTCACAGGAAGATCCACAAGAATTTCTAATGTACTTACTACAAGTACTGGAAAACAAAAACATACCTATAAATGAAATCTTTCAGATTTCATACATGTGGAAACATACATGCACTCTCTGCAACAATGTGACACAAGAAGAAATCCCCAATGAACGCTTCATATATATATCAATACCAAATTGTGAATCCATTCCATTTCAGCGACTTGTACAAAATGCAAACCATGGTAGATTATGCTCTACCTGCAATTCAGATAATCGCTCCACGTTAGTAATACAAACACATAGTAATCATAATACTAATGCTTCTACGTTACAATGCAGATGGTACCAAAAACAACTGCAAGCTGACTGGATTCACACATGGTCAAATATCACTTGGTAAGAAAACCTTCACAACAATAGGTATAATCTACCACGCAGGAGCCACAACCAATTCAGGGCACTACACTGCATATATAAAAAAGAAATGTGGATGGTTTGAATGTAATGATAGTACCATTACTCTAAAGCAGAGATTACCAGGAAATCTTACAAATGCTTATTTGATGTTCTTAAAACCAAAATTTGATAACTAAACTGTATTTAAACCCTAAGTAAACTTGTGTTAAAAAATATAAACTGTTAGAATACTCCAAAAGCTATCTAACTGCTCTAAGATTCTACAACAACTAATCAGATAAATGAATACCACTAAATTAGACCAAAAAATACACAGTTAGAATACGCCAATTGGTATCTAACTGTCCCAAAATTTAACAATATCCAAATAGATAAATTAATACCACTAAAATATATCAAAAAAATAGACAGAATACGCCAATTGGTATCTAACTGCTCCAAAATTTTATAATATCAAAACAAATAAATAATATGTTACTGCTCCAAAAAAATGCAACAAGCCAAAGTATAAAGCATTAGCCAGAAACAACAAGTGAACACTGAAAACAAACAAACAAATAAACTGTAGCATAACAGAAAAAGTTTTTTTTTTAATCCAATATGGATTTTTTTTTCTCCCACAGACCCAATGATTTGAGCAACAAATACAGAAACTGAGCAAATTGCACAGTACTCTGATTTGTAATCTACTAAATATGAGGGTCCAAAAAAAAAAGTATGTTGATTATACAAGGTAATAAGTCATTACAAAATACTAATACTAACATGCTATTTTCTTTTATCACAGAAATTAACAAGAAATACATGTACTCTGGTTACTAGACCTTACCAAAGTAAGTATACAAGTAAGTATACAATAATAAGGAGACCCATAGCAGCATATCACATCCATAGTATCTAATACCTTTGTTCCTTATACATTTGTTTTTCACCCAAAGTTATAAGCAAATATTGCCATTTGGCCATGCACCCAAGACTCTATGCCCTGGCAACAACCACCGCAGCATATCACATCCATAGAGTCAAACATTTCAACTATGGTCTATGGAAACGTAATGTCCGCGGACATTATGAGTGTTCTTAGAACACTTTCAACTTGCCAGCGAACAATACGGACAGCGTTTTCAGGACACCCCCTACGAACATTTCAGAACAAAGTGATAGTTCTTAGAACACTTTCAACTTGACAACGACCAATACGGACACCCCCATTTTGTTTATTTGCGAACATTTCAGGACACTGCGAGTGTTCTTAGAACACATTCAACTTGCCAGCGAACAATACGGACTACGCCTTCAGGCTTCAGGACACCCCCTACGAACATTCCAGGACACCGCGAGTGTTCTTAGAAACGTCTTCAGAACACCCCCATTTTGTTTATTTGCGAACATTTCAGGACACCGCGAGTGTTCTTAGAACACAATCAACTTGAGAGAGAACAATACGGACAGCGTCCTCAGGACACCCCTACGAACATTCCCCGGACATCGCGATTTTTCTTAGAAGCGTCTTCAGAACACCACCATCTTGTTTATTTGCGAACGTTTCAGGACACCGCGAGTGTTCTTAGAACACATTCAACTTGACAACGAACAATACGGACAGTGTCCTCAGAACACCCCCATTTCGTTTATTTGCCTACATTTCAGGACACCATGAGTGTTCTAAGAACACATTCAACTTGACAGAGAACAATACGGACAGCGTCCTCAGGACACCCCCATTTTGTTTATTTGCGAACATTTCAGGACACTGCGAGTGTTCTAAGAACACATTCAACTTGCCAGCGAACAATACGGACTACGCCTTCAGGACACCCCTTACGAACATTCCAGGACACCGGGAGTGTTCTTAGAAACGTCTTCAGAACACCCCCATTTTGTTTATTTGCGCACATTTCAGGACACCGCGAGTGTTCTTAGAACACATTCAACTTGACAGAGAACAATACGGACAGCGTCTTCAGGACACCCCCTACGAACATTCCCCGGGCACCGCCAGTGTTCTTAGAAGCGTCTTCAGAATACCACCATCTTGTTTATTTGCGAACATTTCAGGACACCGCGAATGTTCTTAGAACACATTCAACTTGACAGAGAACAATACGGACCGCGTCCTCAGGACACCCCATTTTGTTTATTTGCGAACATTTCAGGACACCGCGAGTGTTCTTAGAACACATCCAACTTGTCAGCCACAACCCCCATTCATATTTGCAAACATTTCAGGACACAGCGAGTGTTCGACAATGTCTTCAGAACACCCCCATTTTGTGTATTTGCGAACATTTCAGGACACCGTGAGTGTTCTTAGAACATATTCAACTTGACAACGAACAATACGGACAGCGTCCTCAGGACACCCCCATTTTGTTTATTTGCGAACATTTCAGAACACTGCGAGTGTTCTTAGAACAGTTTCAGTTTGCTTGCGAACAAAACGGACACATATTGAGTCCTCAGAACACCCCCCATTCAGTTTATTTAGAACATTTCAGAACACCTGTGATGTCCGCAGACAAATCGAACACAAAAAGAACGTCTAACACATAAAAAACACAACTTTCATCCTATCTCATACACTCCCACCCTCCCCAAACACTCCTAAACACCAACACACTCTACTAAATAAAAATTTTGAACAAAGTTTCACCGCGCTGTCCGCGGACGACCGCGAATCCAAGATGGCGGGCGCTACCGAAAATCTGACGTGCTTCACGCTCCATGCCGTCCAATCAGCGAACACGTTGCATGTCCGCGAACATCACGCAAGCCGATTGGCCAATCAGGACACTGTCCGCAGAGCGAACAGGGAAGTGTGTCTGCGGACTGAACACAGATATCACTAATTTATTTTTACCTACTTTTTGGTCATTTTTAAAAAAAAACTACTGGACGGATTTTCACCAAATTGCAAAAGCACGCTTTCGGGACCAAGCCGCTGGTCCAAATTTGGTGAAATTCCATCCGGCGGTTTGGGCTGTAGACACGAGCAAATTTTTTTTCCCATTCAGTCTATGGGGAAAAAAAAAAGTTTTGGGACCCCCCCTATAACTTTGCCCCCCCTGGACGAATCCTCACCAAACGTTGCAAAAAAACTCAGAGTGACCCAAATACTTTTTTTGCAAAGTTTGGTGAGGATTCGTCCAGGGAGAGCGAAGTTATAAGCCGCCCAAAAATTGCTCTTCCTATGGAAACAGCAACTTAACCATAACTACATGGCCACTACCGTGGCCATGTTATATATATATATATATATATATATATATATATATATATATATACATATATATTAAACTTAAACGTATGTGTGATTTGAATATTAAATAAATAAATGTTTACCTTTACAAACTAGCCTAATTCCTGGTTCAGTGTGAACTGGGGGTATTTTGAGAAGGGTGTGATATGAGTGGTATATCATTCAGAATATTGAACTTATAGACAAAAATAAATAAGGGTTTCCTCACGCGCTACATGCTAGGCGGGACCTGGGTGAGTGCCTGATTGAAATCCCTTACAATACCCAGGATACGAATACTGTTCCGCCTCGAGCGTCCCTCTAAATCTTCATTCTTGGCCATTACCTTTTTGATGGACTGTTGTAGTTCAGCCACTTTACGTTGCAGGGTGGCCACTTTGTCTTCTACGTCTCCTATCCTTTGTTTGGTTTCCGTCATGCGTCCACATAGCTTGTTGATTTGTATGGCCGAAATGTCCACCTTGCATGGTAGGGCATCGATCTTTGCCCCTAGGTTATCAGTGCTGCTCTTCAGGGCTAGTAATGTCTGATTCACGGCTGCTACGTCTATTTGGGATGTTGCTTGACTCTGTTCAGAGGGTGGAGTTGGCTGCAGCTGGTCAGCATGCGTGAATTGGCCCATTTGTACCTGTTTCTTTGGATTGACCATGGTAGTGCAGCCCTCAGGTCGTTCTTCCCATGCAAGTTATTGTTTGAGACCCTGATCGTGTTGCTTTGATGGCGTGTTAGCTGTTTAAGGTATCTTAAATTTCCACTGTCGCTGTGCTGTGATGTCTGCACTTAGGTTATCGGCATTGGTCCAGGCAATGATTTTTGTGGATCATTAAGTCATATGTCGGATATCGACCCTTCTCCCAGGCTGTGTGTGCCTCCTCCAATCCTTATGGGGCCACTAGTGTGGTCTTGATTGCGGTTGCTTGGTTATCTTGCCAGCTATGTAATTTTTAATGAATGCAGTGTCTTCCCACTTATTGAGCGTCAAGGCCCTGAGGTACAATCTCTGCTGTTACTCCGGCGAGGGAATAAGAGCTGATCCAATAGTCAACCAAGGGGGAGATACCTTGGTGCGGTCGTGACGGCTATGTTTACACAACCTTGGGGTGCAGGGGCACTGGCTCCACGCCGTTCGCCTCTGTCCTCCTGGTCTTTTTTATTTGTGTCTGGTGATTTTCTCCGCTGGGCCAGTGCAGAGGTTCAGTAGTGGCATCTTTCGATCTCTGGAGCAGTCAGCTGAGCTAGCGAATCTTGTACTACTGATCTTGCTAGGAGGACCGCTCTACCTGTCCATTTTACGGCCTTGTTCACACGCAAATCTAGATGTGAACCCTGCTTGTTGAGGTATTTTGAAATGCGATCAATTATGCCACTGCGTAGGATGTTCCAGCACTGGCACTTAATGCTGTGTCACTATCCCGGTCTTCAATGCCGATGAATCAGCTAGCCACTCTTAGGGCTTGTTTCTCCCTATGTCTTGCCACATTTATCCTGCTGCGTGGTGCCGCTTTAGGAGCCAGCGGTGTCTACCGATTTATATATGGAGTCGTTTTTAGCTCTAGGTGACTCCGGATCTCAGTGCCCTTCAGGGGCCGGGTTGCGTATTCCTGCAGTTGCCTCTGTCGATAGACTGGGGCTGCGCTTCTTGTCCAGTGGATGGGGAGCAGCCCGTGGTCTTATTCTCCCTGCAGGGTTCCAGACATTTGGGGTACCTATATCCCGAACCCCCGTTACTGGTTTAATTTTAATGCTCATCTACTTATCTCGCCCAAGTCCCCTCCATGAGTCGAGGGACCGCTGTGCAGCATCGTCGTGTGCCGGAGGATATTGGTGGCGCCGTCTGTTTACAAGCCCAGGCAGGACAGAGGGAGTGCTCGCCCGCTAAGGACCACCGCTAACCGATGTGCAGAGCAGTCTCTCTTTTTTCGATCCCGAGGGGCTGATGTTGCTGCCCGCTCCCCGTCTTCTTGTGTGGGGATCAGGCAGCGCTCCTATCAGGTCCGGGAGCACTGTGCATCTCAACCGCCATGTGGTCTCGCACCAGCGAGCCTCTCACTCTGGTCCCATTCTGCACTGTCCCTCAATGCAGACGCTCCGTCGCGGGAGAGGGTTGGCCCGCTACATGGTGCCTGCTCCACGCTCATTCCACTGTGTTCACACTCCACGCTTCCACCAGGATTCGGATTCAGATCTATGGCGGGGACTCCAGGGCCCTCTGCAGCCCACCGACACGTGTCCTTGGTTCCTCGCTAGATGCCACACAGCCACCCCGCCCCACCAGGCCTTTCAGGAGTTGGGCCAGGGGTGCTATGAGACAGTGCCCCGTTCAGCAAGATATTCGTTCTGGGCTATTGCCATGTTCGGGCGGCACCCTCTGGGTTCACATTTATACGCTACGGCTCCAGGGGGTGAATGGGGTCACAAAGCGGATAGAAACACTGTCACCGGAGCTTCTGAAGCAGTGGCCATTTTGTGAGCCGCGCAACAGCGCCCTGTCAGCCTGTTCTATTTTTGCCCACATAGGAATGTCCCCAAACTGTGCCCACGAAAAGATGTGTGAAAGATGAGAAGCTAATCAGTACCAATAGGCATCTGGGACCCCCAGGCAGCTCAATTTTTCTTTACTTAATAGGACCCTTTTTGCTATTCTGGGTTTGCGGTGTTGGCAGATAAATGTGAGAATTTCCCCCTGAAGCGAGTGCAGTGTATGTGTTGGGACCTGTGTCGGGAGGGCAGAGAAATCGCATATAAGTTTCGAGATAATGGTCACTTTCCTCCCAGTAACCCGCCTGAGAGATCAGATAGTCTGATTGTCCCAGCGTTTGAGGTGAGATTCTACGTTTGCCAATCGAGAAGGGTAATTGGCGTTATATATCATCTTGATATTGCTCAGAATTGTGATCCCCAGGTACTTATTCCTGTCCCGTTTCCATTTTATTGGAAACATTCTAGTCAGTATGTCATATTCCACAGATGGTAATGCCAAAGCGAGCCCATGGGATTTGGAAAAGATGACTACAAATACAGAAACTCGACCAAAGTCAACTAACTCGGCTATCAGAGCTGTGGCCAAATATTCAGTCCCTGTCACCGTGACCAGGTCGTTGTCATCATAAAAAGCGATTTTTTGTTCCCGCAGATGGAATAGGATACATCTGATGTCAAGATGGTCACCGATGTGGACTGCAAGGGGTTTCATGGAGAGAGCAAAGAGGAGGGGGGACAGCAGGCATCCCTTCCCTATGCCTCTGGAGAGCTCCACTAGGGGGATTGAGGGCCCCTTGAGCAAAATGCAGGTGGAGGGTGAAGAGTAGACGGCCAGTAAGGATTGTCGAAATCACAGGCCCAGACCCGACCGCAGGAGAACTGCTCACAAGTATGACCAGCAAAGGCAGTCAAAGGCGTTATGGCCAGCAAGGGCAATAAATCCTGCTCTCAGGTTCAGTTTACCCGTAATTTCCACTAGGTTAGGGGTCTTTCTGATGTGGTCATGGGTGCTGCGCCTCGTTGATAAAGCCTGTCTAGTTGGGGTGATGAGTGTCAGTAAGACCGTCATTAGTTGGGAGGCCAGAACATTCGAGTATATTTTAGTGTCATTATTGATAAGAGAGTTTGGGGCTGTATCGATCAAGTAGCTTTGGGTCCTTATTGGGGTTCAAAATCAGGATAGTGGAATTTTCCAGCATGGTAGGTGTTATTGTCCAGGAGTCTGGGAATTTATTAAAGATTTGTGTTAGATATAGAGAAAGAATCTCACAGTAGGCCTTATAGAATTATGAGGTGAACCCATCTGGTCCTGGGGGGAACTATTATTAAGTGATTTGATAGCTGTGGCAACCTCAGTTACCTGTATGGGCTACTCGAGTCGCAAAATCTTCGCTGGTAGGAGAGGCGGTAAGGAGACCGAAAGCCAGTAGTCATTCAGGGCATCTGTGTCTGGAGGGGCAGTGGTGGTAGACTCAGCATAATATTTGTTTAACCAAGCCAATTTGTTACCGTCAGCTAGAAGGAGCAATCCCTCGTCATCCAGCAAAGCGTGGATTTTATTGGGGGTTTTGTGTTTAGATTATTTATGGACCAGGATCGTGTTAGCCTTATTGCCTCTCGTGTAGTGCTACTGCTTGACCTTTAAAAGGGTTTGGGATGTCCTTTCCGCCAGATGAGTCTCTAATTTGTCCCTGGCTATTCTCAGGTGACGCCTAGCACTAAGGAAGCCCGAAAGCTTATGAGTAGTCTCCCTTGTCCAGACCTCCTCCTATAATTCCTCCCTCAAGCGAGCTCTGATTTTAAAGTAGGACTTGAGCTGAATTCGAGAATGATGAAAAACATGAGGGTTTGCCCACATCTACTCTCCCTGGATCCTCTATGCAGGTGGCCAGGAAAAAGCCATTGCTTTTGGATCCAACCCCTGGGGGGGATGAGCGAGTGAGGATCACCTGGATTGGAGATGGGATACCTTCAGGTAAGGCAAAGTATTCCACAACCTCCTTGCTGAATGAAACCTCTATTGCAGAAGTAGTTATAGGATGTTGTTCATCATGTTTCATTGTCTCTGAGGAGGGCAGGAGATATTCTTATCCCATACATGTTAAAGAAAAGGGGGAAAAGACTGTAGGTGAGATATCCTGGGGCAAAGCGCATTATCCCCCATATTTTCATAATATCCAGCCTAACCCTTACCTGACCTTTTTTGGGTAATTATAAGAGCTTTCCTCTTTATTCCTCTTTTGGGATACATAACAGTATCGAGAAGAGGAAGAAGCAACTGAGGGTTATGAACAGTATATACTTTCCACCCTCTAGTAATGAGATGAGGAATGCATAGCTTGCGTGGTGACCTCTTTCCGTGGTGACTGGTGGCAGGTGAAATGCAGAAGGGGAGTGCAGTGCACATGCCATTAACATTGTAACATAGCATGTACTATGTTGTTTGTGATAAGTTCATAGCCCCTTCCATGCATGGCTCGAGGGCTTGCACTGAAAACTAACTATGTGCCCTGGTTGCAAGTAGGTTTTACATTGTTGCCTTGTGTGTGTGATGTGTCACCATTGCATGCATTGTTGGTTCCATGGGTGTGGTGATTGTTAGCTCATTCTACAGTGTTTAGTCCATGCCTGGAACTGATGGAGTGAACACTCCTGCAGTGTGTGAAGTGGGTGCAATGTTCAAATAGTGTGTGCATAGAAGTGGATAGGGTTGAACTGCATATTGTATAAGCTTGGGTAGTGTCCATTGTGCAGAGTGCTAACTACTGTACTGCACTACGAAGTATTGGTTTTGTGCACTGAATAGAGTGCTGGGAGCAGGGCCACTGTTGTGAACAATGTGTTGGTTTGGTTGCCAGTAACACCATAGTGTGTGAATGAAAGTAGGTAGGGGTGCCGGAGGTTGTGTTATGTTTGTAGATTCTGCTAACTGTTGCATGTTTCCATGCATAGCTGTATTACGGTGCAGAGATTTGGTAGGAGTACTGGTGGCTGCGGTACGTGTGTTGATAGTGGTACTTCGTTACATGTTGGCATGCATGGCTGCATTACATTGCAGTGGGTGTGGCCAAGGCCTAGACTATTGGGTGCATGGCCAAAGGCTGTAGGCATGCACCCAAGAGCCAAGGCCTTGAACACTCCCACCGTAGCAATGTAGTTGTCCATTGCGCGGAGTGCTGACTACTGTACTGCACGATGAAGTATTGGTTTTGTGCACTGAATAGAGTGCTTGGAGCAGGGCCACTGTGGTGAACAATTTTTTGGTTAGGTTGACAGTAACTCCATAGTAGGTGAATGAAAGTCGGTAGGGGTGCCGGAGGCTGTGGTATGTTTGTAGATTCTGCTAACTTTTGCATGTTTCCATGCATAGCTGTATTATGGTGTGGAGGTTGGGAAGGAGTGCAGGTGGCTGTGGTTCATGTGTGGATTGTGGTACTTGGTCACATGTTGGCATGCATGGCTGCATTACGTTGCAGTGGGTGTGACCAAGACCTAGACTAATGGGTGCATGGTCAAAGGCGATAGGCCGTAGGCCATGCACCCAAGAGGCAAGGCCTTGACCACACCCACCGTAGTAGTGCAGGTTTGCCTCTGCATCTGTCAGAGGGTGGTGACCTTTAAGGAATGGTTGTGGAACACATTTTAGACTTGAGAGAGAACCAGAAGTGAGGTGAAATGCGTATATTGTTGGCTCCATGGGTGTGGTCATTGTTAGAACATCCTACAGTTTTCGGTGTATGGCTGGATATGGTGCAGTGACAAGTCCTGCAGTGTGCCCACTCGGTGCAGTGTTGAAATACTGTCAGTATAGAAGAGGGTAGGGTTGAAGTGGATCTTCTATGTGCTTGGATACTCTGCTGTGTGCAGGTTGTTGGGAGTAGGACCAATTTTGTGAAGATTTTGTGGTTTGGTTGGCAGTGACACAATACTTTGTGAATGGAAGTGGGTAGGGGTGCCAAAGGCTGTGGTATGTTTGTGGATTCTACTAACTCTTACATGTTTACATGCATCACTCTGTTATGGTGCGGGGGTTGGGTAGAAGTGCTGCTGGCTATGTTACGTTTGTGGATTGTGGCCACATTTTCACATGCATGGCTCCATTATGGTGTGCTGAGTGTGGGCGAGGACTAGATTCTTGTGTGCATGGCCAAAGTCATGATGGGTGCCGCTGTGGATGATTTTGGATGCTGAAATCGTGGATTCTTTTGCAGAACCTTCTACTGTAGGTGCTTTGTTAAGCAAACGTTTTCTGCACTCGGAGTGTTTAACGGTAAATATGGAGTGCTGTACAGAAATGATAATGCTGGATGCAGAGGTCTTGGATGTTCTTGGTGCATGCGTGTGTGAGTATTTCACAGTACCCAATGAGGGATTGCTGGAAAAGAGCAGTGGACAGGGAAGAAGGACTGTCCTTGCTCTACTGGGGCGCGGGCCTCGCTCTAGCTGGTAAAGCGCAAGTGCCACATCCTGCTATTCTGAGTATGGTGGGCATGGAAATGGAACTGTGGGGATTATCCAATGAGGAGTTCAGGGTGTGGTTCACAGGAAGGGGTTCACTATTTGCACTATGCTTTCCCAATACTCTGTGTAATGAGGTTGGTAGAGATGGAGAGATGCACAGTGCTGATATACAGATACACCGTGCAAAGAGGCATTGCTGCTAGTTTTGGGCCAGAAGAAGTGGACGCTTTGTGGGGCAGTCTCTATGAGTGCAGATTTGGCAGGATGGTGCACCTGTGCAGATATGTGGCCTCTGTCACTACTGTTAAAGTTGTCGTGGTGCATTCTGGAAGTCTACATTTGGGTTACATATCGTGTGGATGTTTGCTCTGTCACCTGAAGAAGTTGATGAATGCAGTGATGCATATTTTTCCCACTGCCAATGTCGTTTTCTTATGCATACCACCAAGAGGAGTATTGGACCATCCGGTGTAATTTGTCCCCAGCCAGAGCTAGGATGGTGTCTTATAAACAGAAGCATGAATTTATGTGCACTTATGGGATGTTCTCCGCCCACTATGAGATCATGAAGTCGCAAAATATGCAATGGTTCCATGTAAATGGCATTTCTTTGATTGCCATTGGCAATGCTGATTTCTTTTACACTGTGCAAGAAGCTTTGAGCATAATTCAGTAAAAACAGAAACTCATATAAAGAGAAAAAACAGAAAAGGTTGTTTACAAGCACGTAAACAAAAAAAAAGAAAAGAAAATTACAAAAAACTATTTTCAGAGCCACCACTAAAGACCCCTTCCCCTACCTTGTTTCAAATTCCCCCCCACCCTCTGTTCCTAGCACGATAACTCAGAGCAGATTCCACAGTAGTTTCAGATTCACACGTGCCTCATCTGGGCCTTTTTAGGATGCCAGGCATGGAAAGGGTACTGTGGAGGCTAAGGCATTGCTCAATAAGGTTTCTGGTTGTGGTGTGTATGCAAAAATGGTGGCAGAAAGACTATTTGTACAGAGAAGTGCAGAAGGCTATGGTTGAAGTGTTTGAGGTAAGGGGCAGGCGTCCTGTGTGTATGCATGCACTATATGTACTTCTTTAAAGTTGCTAAAATACATTCAGTGCTGCTTTTGTGCAATATTTTTGCGAATTTTGTAGAAAATGGGTTACTGTGGAAACTAATTCTGTGTAGTGTGCAAGGTAAGTGGCAGGCATCCTGTTGTTATGCATGCAATGTGTGTACAATACGATATGATATGACATGGTATGATATGGCATTTAAAATGCGCCTACTCACAAGTGTTTGAAGGCATGACGAGGCAAGGGAGGGGGAACAGAGGGTTGACAGAGTGAATGAGCCTACTAGGCCAGGTGTCACTCAGACAGCACAAGTGCATGGGTAGGAAGAGGGGAAAGTGCAGTACATGGGAAGAAGAATAAATAACAATAGGTAAAAATACGGCCTGCTCGTGGCAAGTGCAAGATTAAGTGCAGACTACAGGAGGTGGTGGGACTGTTAGGGATACAGAAAACAGTCTACAAGTGCAGGGGTTGCCAGAAAGGCAGTGCAGGGGTGCATCTGGTGGGGGGAAGGTGGCCTGGGCCCGAGATCAAAGGGTGGCCAGGCAACCACTGCATATTCAGTTTTAGGCAGTAAATCAGCAGGGGAGAGGAGGAGAAAAAGCAGAAGCAAAGAGAAAGGTTTTGAGGTGCTTCCGGAACTGGAGATGGTTCTCCTCAAGTTTCAGGGAGGCAGGGAGCCTGTTTCAGAGGGATGCCCCAGCTGAAGAAAGAGATCTACCACCAACTGGTTGTTTGGAGAAGCGACTGAACTTGAGGGAGTTGGAGGCGGATGAGCGAAGAGCTCGAGCAGGGAGATATTTAGGAAGTGAGAGTTGAAGGTATTGAGGCCACAGGGCCCAGAAGACCTTGGGGATAATGCAGAGGTTTTTGACCTTAATCCTCTCAGCCACTAGGAGCCAGTGCAGGCATTTCAGTCCCGGAGAGATACGATCCCTGGGCTTGAGACCAAGGGCAAGTCACACAGTCCTGTTCTGGATGAGTTGCAGAGGGCAGAGAGTAGAAGCAGGCAGATTTAGAAAGAGGCTGTTGCAATAGTACAGCCTAGGGAGAACCACAGCTGTGGAGACAGTGAGATTCTAGGAACTTGGTTTAGGTTGGTAAGGTACATTCAGTGCTGGTTTTGGTGCAATACTTTTACGATTTATGTATGAGATGGGTTAGTGGGGAAAAAAATGTGTAGCATTGTCAGAAGCAAAGAAGAGAGTTCCCGTTTGGATATTACAATGGGTGATATGGGTAAATGAAAATGTTGAAAGCATATACCATCGAAGTGCCACTTGATGGTAGGTGATGGAGAAAAAAACAGTATGTTGTTTAAGTACGTAATGGACGTTCAGTGGCATATACTGTGCTCAGAGGCACTTATAACAGAGTTGTAAACATACTGCAGACAAATTATTCATACCTCTACTTTGTGGTGATGGGTGGCCATGTGGATGTATGTAGATGCAGAAATCTTGCATAGTTTTACTGAACTTTGTAGTGGACGTGCTTCCGAATGACACAACACTTGCAGTCTGAATGTGTAACGTACATATGAAGTGTTGTACAAAACTAAACAGTGTTAGATGCTGAAGTCCTACCCAATGAGGTAGTGCTGGACAAAAAATAGTGGAAATGGAAGAAGGACTGCGCCTGCTATACTGGGACGTGGCCCTCGCAGTACTTGGGGAGGCACACATGCCACATTCTGCGCTTCTCACCATGCTGTCCAATGGAAATGGGACTGTGGGGATTGTCCAATCCGGTACTGAGGGTGTGGTTCACAGGAAGGGCCGGTAATACTGTTTTTCATTACTCTGCGTAGTGAAGCAGGCTGACATGGAGAAACGTATTGTGTTGGTTTTGGGTGATGCCTTTGTGATAGGTCTGCACAAGTATGCCCAGGAAAGACACTTTGATGGTGATTTCGGTTTGGATTGAGTGGACGCTTTGTGGTGCGCTGTCCATGACTGCAGTTTCAACGATATGCATGCACTTTGCAGACAAGTAGTCCGTTTTACTACTGTTGATGTTGTCATTGTGCACTATGGCGGCATGCATTTGGGTTACGTGGCTTGTTTAGGTTTGTTCCATCAACTGAAGAGGTTGCTGAATGTTCTCGATTGGAACAGCTGTCCACAGAGCGTGTTTTGGGCAGCACAATGCCTAGGTTTCTACATGAGTAGGTGCATGCAATGGAAAGAACTGTGTAATGCAATGGTGTTTATAGCAATAAATAATGAACTATGTATATCATGATAGTTCTCCCAATGAGCTCTGATAGTTTTCTGCCAACATTATAAGGACAATCCCTTGTGGAGGCTTTTCATGAAAAGTAACAGTGATGTCATCAATGACATTTGTGATGTCAACTTTCATGTAATGGGTGTTAGTCTTAGCAGTGCACAGTGGTGGCGCGAGTTATGCTTGCTTAGCTTACTATAACAAACAAATTTCTGGGGGTTTTCGGATTTACGTGTAACCATAATATGGATAGGTTGTTATTAGTGCAAAGTAAGTATAATGTTCCTTTCAAGTACTTGTTGCACTGAATTTGATAGGTTTTACTTAGGGCAACTGAACCATAACGTCCGTTAACAACGTTTTTTGCCAGTGAATATATATATATAAGCGAGTAAAGAATGGATGTTTCCACTACGAGATATAGCAGAGCGGGGCTAAAGAAGGAAGGCCTCTATTCCAGTGGGTCGCAGTTAGAAAACAAGTGAATTACAGAGTGAATCTCAGAAATGCGAGGCTGGATGAGCCAAGAAGCCAAGGCCGTATCAGGCTGGGGTGAGCAGACATTGGATACAAATTGTGTGAAAGAACGAAGCTCCTGTTCAGGAGGCATGAACAAACAAGGAAGATGTCAGAGGTCTATTAGAAAATAGTATTTTTAATACACAGAAGGCTCAATTTTGTGATATTCAGTCATGTGGAGGGATGAAGTTGGACACACATGAGTCAGAGCATGCGTGCCTTCACTCTCCAGAGCAAAGAACACTCCCAAGAACACTCCCAAGGACAAGTTCAAAGCCCTAATTGACAGCAGACCACTGAGGTGATGATGGATGATTAAGCTAATTGGTGGGAAGCTATGGTTGAAAACTAGCTCACCAGCACCTGGAAGCCCAGTCTGCGTGCTGCTAGACGGAGGTGGAAAAGTAATGACGGAGGTTAGCGTGCCAACCAATGGTAGGGGGCCGCATGATTAAGGGTCCTATAGTTTGAGTAGCCAATGGGACGTTGTGTATTTAGTGACGTTCATAGTGACCTGTTTTAGGGGAGGGCTTAGTTGCCCCACCTGATCTTAAGAAACAAATCACTTTCTTTCACTGCCTTAGACGAATACTTAGGATATTTCCTAAGTGGATCGTATATTTAGATATTTCCTTAGACCCTATCACACTTGCCACTAGGTTTTTGTAGTTTGCCACGTATGATGGCGTTAGTAATTCGTAGGTTGGCGTCACCTATGATGATTTTTTGTTATAAATTAATGGTTTATTTCAAGATGCATTGAGAGACCTTACACTGAGACATCCATTGATGTCTGTTGTACTCCCTGTTTTAGATAATTGATATTAAAACAGTTATCCTTTTGCCAACTACCTGAGTCATTTTCATTATGGATGTTTGAGTAACTTCTGAATCCCCATCTATCTCAAGAGTATTGCTTTACCAGCAATGCTACCACCAAACTTGTAATGAGGCCCAGTGTTCTGTTTTAGTTGTGAGGGCAAGTATAGGGTTTGGACACAGACAGACTTTTCAGTTGGACATATTGACAAAGACTTTCTTTAGTTTCTTTAGCTAGGGTAATCCCACCTTAGAATAGGGCAGGTTAGGCCTTACTCCATCCTGACAATGGCATTAATAAAAATCTTTTTGTTATACTGAATCTGTTTTCTGTGTCTCCTTCCATGATGTCAACCTTTATAGAATGTCCTTGCATCTTCCACACAGTTGCTCAGGTTTTCAGGGAATACAGTTGGACTTTAGAGTCCCCACAATTCACACAGACATGGGTGTTGGGCACCTCATAGAGAATGTGTATCCATATGTTCTCTACTTGATGCATGGTACCCCAGGACTGCAGTTCTTCATGCAACAGAGGTATTTTTGCTGGCACAGGAATATTCAGGATCCCATACAGTGTCAATGACAATGAGTCATTATCCCACACCGATATTCTGTAGAATGTTCTCTTCAGTACACTTAGAAAAGTGAAGATGGACTCTGAATGGCCTGTCTCTAAACTTGTCTTGATAGATTCAATTATGTCAGCTGCTCTAGACATGGTTTGATAGACCAGACTGGAACACCTGTAGATAGTGTGGTCAAGATGTCTGTGATCTTCAGAAGTTCAACAATTGCTTGCTGTTCATCCTGTAAAGTTTCCAAGTCCTCTTGGATGATATGCACCTGTAAGAAAGGCCTGGTATCAACAGTAGATACAGACGCAATATATGCACGTTTCGAAAACCTTTATTTTGTAGTTTACTGAGATTGGAGAAAATAGTAACTGGCCCTAACTCTAAATTTGGAGTAATCTCGAACATAAAATAAACATTGAACAAGTCTAAGTCAGTCTAGTCAAAATAAAGGATAGGTGGATGGCACAGTTATATCAGTCTTGCACACTCTGGCTTGCTGGTACAATTCAATAGTTCATGCTTGGGCAGTCTGCTCAATTCTTTAAGCGTCGTCCACCTTACCACAAATATACAGTTCTGCTTTTGGCTTTCACTTTACCACCATTCAACACAGGCTTCCCTCCACCGGGCTCAAGCCTGCCTTCCTTTTCACATTCAGCTCTTCACTCTACCACAGTTCAGTACAGGCTTCCCTCTGCTGGGCTTGAGCCTGTCTTTCTCTTTGTGGGGGTCCCCTTCCCCACTTTCTATCCTTATCCCTTTTGCTGTCAAAGACTTCCTAAACTGCAAGGATTTTACATAGACCTCTGCATGACCACTTCGACCTCCTTTCAAACAATTTGACAATCAACAATCTTTACAACACCAATGCTCCTTGGTACTTGTAGTTTCCTTATTTTCTTTCCTTGTGCCCTCTTGGCATCTTTCAAAGTTCATACACAACACCAATGCTTCTTGGTAGTTGCAGTTTTACTTTTGCCCTCTTGTCATCTTTGAAAAGTTCATTTGCTTTTTACTATTGCCCTCTTGGTGGTTTTCAAAGTTCATATATATTGCTTTTCATTCAATTAACTCTCGTTCAGGATTGCGGTTACTTTCTTGCCTTTGTTTCCCACTTTCCATAACTCACAACATTTCACAGAGACTTTCAAATGTAGGATTGCGCTTTGCAGGACCACTCTTTTACTTTGTATACTTTTCAAAGCATTCAATCATTGTTCTCTTGTCACAATCTCATCCCCACCGAGGGTTCACAGGGCCCTGAAGACCCTAATTGGTTCCCCTCGGATTTCTTGGAGCCAGTCCTGGCGCTGTTGGCATCGGAGACACAGGCTGGGACGGGGTTTCAATGGGCAATGGACAAGCATGGCTGCCCCCATGAGGAATACTGGGAAACTGCATTCAGCGGTCTGTCTAGCATCCAGGGTGGGGCCACCCAGAAGGCACCTGGGATAGCACCTGGCTATTTAAACCACTCCCGATTAGAGGCATGTGCTTCGCGTTATTCTGCTTTTGCAGCGTGACGTTCACCGGGTCCTGCTCTGCATCCTGACCTCCTGGGCGGCGAGAAGAGGCAAGAGCCATCGCCATCCTTACCTGCTCTGCAGCATCTTCCGGCAATCAAAGTCGTCCAACGCTTGTTGTCCTCCTACGGCACCACCACTGGAAGGTAATGTGGGAAAGGAACATCTTGGGAACTACTCACCAGTTCATCAGGAAGACCATCACCTCCAAGACATCTTTCGTCCCTTTGGACTCCTGAGAACCATTCATCTTCAGTTCTTCTCGACCTGCAAGACAAACAACAGCACAGGTTAGCCATATGCAAGGACGCTCTCAGCGCTGCTCGGCGTTCCACCTTACTTTCTCAAACTCGGCTCTGGCTTCCACCGCAGCTTCCAACACCTGCAAGAAGAAGGGAGAAGGTTACTTAGTGCAAATTCCAATAAAGGCATTGCTTTAATCTTTAAAGACTTACCTGAAAAGAAGGAGTAGCAGCCGGGCTGGACTCCGGCCCTCGCCAGTGAAGAAACTCAGCGGTACGGTTCCATTAACAACGCGCCCCTGCCCAGAGTGGCAGGACGGAGAGCGCATCCTTATAGAAACCAAGGTGAGAGACGTCCCCTGGGGAACTGCAAAGGGAACCCGGGAGGTGGGTCGCAAGGGAACGAACATCAGTTTAACTTCACCTCCTGTCTTCTAGAGCCGATCCTCGACAGCCCGAACTCCAGGAAAGGGGCGAGGTCCTGAAGAGCATCCCGGCTTATCGTGAGGCGTCCCTGTGGAAACAAGGTGAGCGTTACAGAAGGCGAAGCCTATAACTCAATTATCCACCTGGGCGCTTAGTATGAAAACTTCGGAAACAGATCAGTTAGCCCAGTTGTTGTGGCAGTTGCGCTCGGAGGTCAATGCTGTGCGGCAGGAAATTAATGCGTTGCGAAGGGAGCTGATTGTGGCCAAGGAGAGGACGGATGACCTCGGGAGGCAACACCTCCAGTCTCAAGCAGGACAAGCCCCGTTGCCCGGAATTAGTCAGTCCACCTCAGCCACCGCAAGCAAACCAGTTCAGATCAACCTCCCTGGGGCAGTGCCACTGGTTCCTCCGGAATGGTTTTCGGGAGATCTCTGGCGATACGCTACCTTCATGAACCAATGTTGCCTCCACTTTCTGTGCAGGCCTGGGGCGTTTCCCACAGACCAATCCCGTGTGGCCTTTGTGTTATCTTATCTGAGTGGGAGTGTGGCAGACTGGTCAGTACCATTCATTAGTCGAAATGACCCTCTGTTACAAGACTTTGATGGGTTTCTGCGGGAGCTGGAAAAACTCTTCGCCCGACGGCACCATGGGCAGGCTCTTGACAATGAACTCTTATCCCTTTGTCAAGGGAGCCAGGATCTGCTGACCTACATCACAACCTTCAATAGACTGGTAGTCGAGGCAGACTGGCCTGAGGACAAACGGACTACATTTTTCATCGGGGTCTTCGTGGGGAGCTAAAGGGCGTTTTGGCCCAAGTGGTGGACCCACCCCGGGATTGTGCCGAGTTCATTAGTTTGGTGGTCCAGTTAGATCGCAGACTGCAAGATAGGAAGAATGACTGTGGGTAACTGGATTCGTGCCCTTCATTCGTACGATCCAAAGATCAAACTCTGTGGGGTCCCGACAGGACCAGTGAACCCATGCAGATAGGAGGAGACAGGCCCCCTCTAACCAAAGCTGAACGAGATAAAAGGAGGGAGTAGCAATTGTGCCTGTTTTGTGGAAAAGCAGGTCATTTCCTAAAGGAATGCCCATTTAAACCACCCAGAAGAATCGTTGGAGCCACGGATAAAGAAACCCCTGATGAGGAATCAGGAAACGACCAAGCCCGGCAATTGTAGGGGTCCAATTGTCGAGCAAAGAAATCCAGCTTCAGACCTCCCATTTTGCGCTACTTGTGATCTTAATTCACCATCAACAGCCATCCGACATGCATTCATTGGAAGCCTACATCGACAGCGGAGCGGTGTGGAATTACATCGATCAAGACCTTGCAGCAAAGATGGGGCTAGTCCTTTGCCCCAACCCAACCGCAGAGATGGTAACCACTGTTGATGGTACTGAAATTGCCTCGGGCCCTGTGTCGGAGTGTACCACCGAACTTACCCTCCTGTGCGAAGATGGGCACCGCAAAATCATAGCTTTTGATCTGATTAAAGCCCCTCAATTTCGGCTGATCCTGGGAATGCCCTGGCTGGTCGCTCATAATCCACGAATCAACTGGCGAGCTCGCAAATTGGTTTTTCACCCACAGCTGCACGCACACCTGTTACCCGAAAGGGCGAAAGGCAAAACACGAAGTTCTACGGTTCGGGAGGGAATGGCTCATGCCCTCGGAGGGATCGTGACCCTGCCAGTGCATTACCAAGATTTCCAAGATGTTTTTCAGAAGGAGCAACCGAACACGTTGCCCCCCCACAGACCCTACGACTGCCAAATCGATCTGCTACCAGGAGCCCAGATTCCATGTGGGCGCATTTACGCACTCACTGAGCCCGAAAATCAGCACCTGAAAACGTACCTGAAGCAGTACCTGGCCAATGGTTTCATCCGCCCGTCCAAGTCATCGGCCGCGGCGCCGTTATTCTTCGTACCAAAAAAGGAAGGCGATTTGAGAACGTGCATTGACTATCGTGCATTAAACCAAGTAACCATCAAAAATCGCTATCCACTGCCTTTGATCCCGGAGTTACTGGACCAGGTTAAGGAAGCCCAGATCTATACAAAACTGGATCTGAGAGGGGCCTATCATCTGGTGCGCATCAAAGAAGGCGATGAGTTGAAGACGGCATTCCGTACCAAATACGGCCTGTTCGAGTACCAAGTGATGCCGTTCGGCCTATGCTACGTCCCCGCTGCGTTCCAGTATTTTATGAACGACGTCCTTCGAGAACTCATTGACATCTGCACTCTTGTATACATCGACGACATCCTGGTGTATTCAACATCTGAGCAAGAGCACATTGGGCCGTTACGTGCAGTTCTGACCAAACTTCGAGAACACCATCTTTATACCAAGTTGGAAAAGTGCTCATTCCATGTTACGGAAGTGGAGTTCCTGGGCTTTATCCTTTCCCCCAAAGGCAAACGAATGGACGCTCATAAGGTGGACGCAGTCCTCAATTGGCCAGCCTCCACTTCAATCAAAGGAGTCCAGAGCATGTTGGGGTTTGCGAATTTCCACAGTCGATTCATCCCTGGATTCTCCCAAGTCGTACACCCGATTACTTCATTGCTCAGAAAATTCAACAAGACGTTTAACTGGACTGGAGAAGCTGAAAAGGCCTTTCAAGAACTCAAGACAAGGTTCACCACCGCCCCCATTTTGCGACACCCACGTCCAGACCTTCCTTACATTGTGGAAACTGATGCGTCCAGTCTGGCAATGGGGGCGGTTTTGTCCCAAAAAAAACCACTAACAGGCCAACTGCATCCAGTGGCCTTTTGGTCACGAAAATTTACGCCAGCAGAACTCAATTACGCCATCACAGATAAAGAGTTATTGGCCATTAAAGCTGCCTTCAAAGCCTGGCGGCACTACCTGCTGGGGGCCAGGCACACTGTCACCGTGATAACGGACCACAGAAACTGCCATTATCTAAAGGGAACGAAGGCTCAATCATCAAAGCCGCTGAGCTGGGCCCTCTTCTTCGCAAAATATGACTTTGTGATTACGTACCAACCCAGGGTTAAAAACGACAAAGCTGACGCACTCTCCCACATGGGCACAGATGAAATGGCACACACACCACCGGATCCGGTGGCCACCATTCCAGAAAATAGAGTCCTAGGCATTATAACCACCATGACCCAGAGTGAACTTCTATACGAAATTTGACAGGTTTTCACCCAGGAGCAGCTACAAGACTGGGGCTCCAGAGGGGAGCATTACTGTATCTAGAATCAACTGCTGTATTACCAAAACCGGCTATTCATACCAGAGAAGGAATTACAAGGACAGGTCATCTCCGAGCAAGATGACTCCCTCATTGAAGGCCATCCAGGAATCGCCAAAACCTTGGCCAAGATAAAAAGGAACTACTGGTGGCCAACTTGGCGTAAGGATGTAATCGAATTCGTATCATCCTGCGGCGTCTGTGCCCAAAATAATAAGTCTGTTAAGCAAAGACCCGCCAGGCTCCTACAGCCACTGGACATTCCACCAGCCCCATCTCACACCCTGTCACTAGATTTCATCATCGATCTCCCTCCATGTTAAGGCTACAATACCATCCTGGTGATCGTGGACCTATTTTCTAAAATGGCTCATTTCTTCCCATTCAAGGGTCTACCGACTGCATCCGGCCTCGCCAAAGGTCTTCCTGGAACACGTAGTCGCCTGCATGGATTCCCTTCAGTTCTAATATCAGACCGTGGGACACAATTTGTCTCCAGCTTCTGGAAGAAATGCTGCTCATTGGCCCAGATAGACATCCGTCTGTCCGCTAGTCACCACCCTCAGACCGATGGCCAAACGGAGAGAACGAATCAGACTCTGGAGCAGTACCTGCGCTGCATGCTTCATCAGGGTGAAGGAAATTGGAAAGAACTTCTATGGATGCTCGAGTACGCTTATAATAATTCGCTACATAGCAGTACTGGACAAACGCCATTCTTTACGGTGTCTGGAAGACACCCACGCACTTCTGAATTAGACATCCCCACAACCCTAGAAATGCCGGCTGTCGAGACCCTGCACACAACCATCACTCAGGCCTTCACAAAAGCTCAAGAACACCTGCAACAAGCTAAGGCACGCCAGAAAAAATGCGCGGACCAGCTTCGCTCCGAAGCCCCTGTCTACCAGGTTGGAGATATGGTGTGGCTTGCCTCCAAGCATATACCAATAAAAGGAACGCAAACGTTTAGCCCATGGTTCTTGGGACCACACCCAGTGGAAACCATAATTAACCCAGCAGCTGTGAAACTGACACTACCAGCCCACACGCGAATACACCCAGTATTCCATGTATCTCTCCTGAAACCAGTCAAGCCGGGTACCCGTGTAACTACCCCACCTGAGTCGATCATCATTCAGGGAGAACCTGAATATGAGGTAAAGGACATTCTGGACTCTAAATATGTGAGGTCTAGACTCTACTACCTAGTAGATTGGAAAGGATACGGAACCCAGGATAGAACGTGGGAACCCAGCGAGTACATCCATGCCCCACGCTTACTCCAGCGTTTCCATCGAGCGTTTCCATCGAGCGTTCCCCTCCAAACCAGGACCAGGTCGGAGAACCATTTTGAGAGGGGCCTTAGGGGGGAGTGCTGTCACGATATCATCCCCACCGAGGGTTCACGGGGCCCTAAAGACCCTATTCGGTTCCGCTTGGATACCTTGGAGCCAGTCCTGGCGCTGTTGGCATCGGAGACACATGCTGTGACAGGGTTTCAATGGGCAATGGACAAGCATGGCCGCCCCCATGAGGAATACTGGGAAACTGCATTCAGCGGTCTAGCATCGAGGGCGGGGCCCACCCCGAAGGCACCTGGGATAGCACCTGGCTATTTAAACCACACCCGATTGGAGGCATGCGCTTCGCGTTATTCTGCTTTTGCAGCGTGACATTCACCGGTTCCTGCTCTGCATCCTGACCTCCTGGGCGGCGAGAAGAGGCAAGAGCCATCGCCATCCTTACCTGCTCTGCAGCATCTTCCGGCAATCGAAGTCGTCCAACGCTCGTTGTCCTCCTACGGCACCACCACTGGAAGGTAACGTGGGAACGGAACATCTTGGGAACTACTCACCAGTTCATCATGAAGACCATCACCTCCAAGACATCTTTTGTCCCTTTGGACTCCTGAGAACCATTCATCTTCAGTTCTTCTTGACCTGCAAGACAAACAGCAGCACAGGTTAGCCATTTGCAAGGATGCTCTCAGCGCCGCTCGGCGTTCCATCTTACCTTCTGGAACTCGGCTCCGGCTTCCACCGCAGCTTCCAACACCTGCAAGAAGAAGGGAGAAGGTTACTTAGTGCAAATTCCAATAAAGACATTGCTTTCATCTTTAAAGACTTACCTGAAAAGAAGGAGTTGCAGCCGGTCTGGACTCCGGCCCTCGCCAGTGAAGAAACTCGGCGGTACGGTGCCATTAACGACGCACCCCTACCCAGAGCGGCAGGACGGAGAGCGCATCCTTATAGAAACCAAGGTGAGAGACGTCCCCTGGGGAACTGCAAAGGGAACCTGGGAGGTGGGTCGCAAGGGAAGGAACAGCAGTTTAACTTCACCTCCTGTCTTCTAGAGCCGATCCTCGACAGCCCAAACTCCAGGAAAGGGGAGAGGTCCTGAAGAGCATCCTGGCTTATCGTGAGGCGTCCCCGTGGAAACAAATTGAGCGTTACATCACTTCATTACGTGTTTAACGACTCAGGTGCAAACTTCACCTCTTGTTACATTCCCCTTTTGCTCTTAACACAAACCAGGCTTTTGTTTGCATTTGAAAACTCACTGGTCATGTTAACTGGGCTTCTATCTTCAATGCTTTTCTCGTAGCAGTCAAGGCTGTTACCAACACCTCCTCTGCTCCTCCCCAACTCTGACATACATCTGGGAGGGTAGCAGGCTGCTTGGAAGCACTTTGAAGGGTTCTCTCTTCCGCTCAGTTGTTTTCAGTCATGGAATGCTTACGGCTCCCCAAAAGGATGGAATTCTTGCCTGGCTCTCTCTCGTTCTGTACAGCAGCGGTCAGTGTGTTGGCCTTTCAACTTCCATAGCCTGGTTCCCATCAGCCCTGAAAGAGCTGTTCATTCTCGCACCCGGCCTCGCTCAGAGTGTGCCTGTGCATGCCACCTTTTATCCTGACAGGGAATGTTAACAAGTGGCAGGTGTATGTAATTCGGATTACCTGCCTGACTCTGCCTGATCTCTTTAGAGAGAGAGAGCCATTGACAGTCAGAAGAGGTAATCCTCCTGGCATAATTCATCATCTTCCTTGGCTCAGTAGTGTGGTCAATGCAAAGTTGGGAGGAATTATGGGAGTTGTAGTTTCCCAGAAAATAAGCAGGAACAGGGGTTTGATGGAAAAAAGGGGAAGCCATGTCTCACCATTAGGTGCTTCACCCCACTCCCAGAGGAACCCCTGCCCAGGTGATCCTCCCCTGCTTGTCTACCTTCAGGGTCGGGATCAAAAAACAATTGCCTTTCCCTGGCCACCTAAGTACTGGATCCCGGGAACAAGGTTATGGAACATCCTCTGGTTTTTCACACACTTTATTCACTACTACATCCTTTCAGTTGTTTAGATTCCCTGCTGCAATGCAATTAAGACTTCATCAGTTGCACACATGGCTCATTTTGCTTGGCCTTCTGGCCAGTCTCTGGATCATCAGGATGGTTTTTGTCTTTCTTCAAAGAAAGTTGTGCTTATTCCACCTCCTTCTTGACCCTAGCCTTTCCTAGGTGACCTATCCTGTCTAGGATTGCTGTCCACCTGTCTTTCCCCATATGTCTGTCTATTATTCTAATAACCTCACGTAAAGGTGCATGCTTTGCCATCAGTTGGCATGCGTTGCCTATGGAAATGGCACAGATTTGTGAAATATTTAGTGAGGCCCAACCTATGTCAGGCCCTAGGCTTAAATCTTTGTGTTGTGTATGACATTCATTGCCTCCAAGACTCCAGTTTACTGTAAAGCCTGAGAATCTGTAATATATTCATATTTCCCTTTGTTAATACCTTCATTAAGCTAGGTAATTTGTCCAGCAAAAGCCTCTCTCCTGGGCCCTATTGGATATGTGGGTAAATGGGTTGGACCACACATTGTAGCAAAATCAATGTGATTGTGAAAACATCGAATGTGGATGTATACATGCTACTTCTAGTGTGTCTGTTGCAGGCAGTTGCCAAGAGTCACCCCCCATGATGTGTTGAGACGGACTGTGTCTTGTCATGCATTTTCTGTCATTTTGACATAGAATGCTTCATCGTAGACCACAGAAAGTGTAAATTACATATACTGGTCATCTATAGAATGTGGGGGGAATATTTATTTATTTTGCGCTAAATGCTCTTCTTTCACTCAGGACTTTGATGTTTAAGAGTGTGGGACTCGTCACAAGTTGGGCACCAGCCCTTAAATGCGCTCTTAACGGTATTAGTACCTGGAATACCGCTCCTCCCGATCACAACCCTGCAAAATTAGCGCCAAACCCAAAAGGGACCAGCGTTAATACAGCCGCCATTATCACAGCCGGTGTTATTACAGCCGACCGTAATACCCCCATCACCACAGAGCATTATTACACAACTCTATTCCCAGCGGTATTACCGCCCAAAAATGGTGATAATACAGCTGGAATAACCTCCAGCCTGCAGATGAAGGTAAATGAACCCAGGTGCCAGGAACAAAGCCACAGGTGCATACAATGCACACCAGAGGGCTACATAAAACCCACCCAGGCCCCAAACACACTTTCCAACACCATGCTGCCATTATCTGCTGGGAGCTTTAACATGTAATTTCATATGCTGCACCCAGAGCTGCAGATGCTGGACAACCAGGACAGGGCACAGGGAGCACAGGGGGGTCAGGGCAGGTAGAATGAGGATGAGGAGGACGAGGAGGAGGAGACCAGCCCCAGCAAGGCGTGCATCCATTCCCAGGCTATCACCCTTAGTGACACCCAGTTATTAACAGAGTACCGGCTGGATCGGGCAACCATCACTGAGCCACTGGCCACAATAGAACATTACAATCAGTGCAGGATTGCCTTCCGCACAGCCGTGCCACCACTGGTGAAGCTGGTGGCAATCCTTGAGTTCCTGGGGACGGGCACCTTCCAGCATTCTCTGGCCATGATGCATGGCATGGCGTAGTCAATATTCATTGCAGTCCTGGGCCAGGTGCTGGATTTATTTATTTATTTTTAGATATTTTTTTTTTAAATGCCCTGCTGTGCCCTGTCAACCGGCACATGGCGCTGCCCACCACCCAGGCCCAGGAGAATGACCTTAAGGCATGCTTCAGGCCCAGGAGAATGACCTTAAGGCATGCTTCTATGTCATTGCACAACATCATTACAGCCATCAACTGCATTCATGTTTCATTGGTTGTGCCCATGAGGCAGTCTTATGGAACCACAAGCACTATCACTCAATGAATGAGCAGATGACATGCGGGCCTGACCTAATCATCAGCCACTGCTGTGCCAGCTACCCTGGATCCACCCACAACTCCATGGTGCTATGCAACAGCACACTGCCGGCCTACATGGAGAGGCATAGAGGACAACATACCTGGATAGTGGGTGAGTGCAACCCATGCTATAAATGCATTTATAAGCACAAGTAAAAAAGGGGTGGTACTGTTGCGAAGTGACTTGCAGGCTTAACTCAGGTTATATATTAGGTTTATTCAAGACACTTCAGTTACAGTTACATGGAAGTAAATACAGGGGTATGGAGTATTATCAGCACTGGCCCCATCACCCAGGCAGGGGAGCTCTAACTGCCTGCCTCAGTACGGAACCCTCAGATCAGCATTCCATCATTCACCCAACAACATTCCATATGACATCACTCACTCACATATGGCAGATCAACACAGACAGTCACTATATAACACATCTCCCTCCTTTTCCAAAGCCCCACACACACGGGAAGTCACAACGTAACACATCTCCTTCCTTTACCAGACCACACATGTACAAATCAGACACAACAAGATATTTCTCTAAACCCGTCTCAAACACGCACCTAATGCCAAACCGAAACAGACACATTCACAGCGACACAACACCACTCACCCATTCAAACATCAAATATACTCAGCCTGTTGGGTGTGACCTACTTAGCCAATACATTCAAATACTGCAGAAGAAGCTGAGACACTGACCAGGCATCCCAAACCCATCTGCGTACCCGGTGAATGACCACAGTCAACCCAATGCAGAATTGATAGAAACTGACATGCCACATCCCACTAATTTGGATGAAACACAGGCTTTGACACAACTACACATAAGAAAATATCACTACAGAGGGGCTACCTCCTTTAAACAATTGCGGGAACAATATGACATGGTACTCATCCACTGAGGTACCTGTCCTACTCTACACGGGCTGAGGCGCTACCTCACGCACATTACTATGTTCCACAAACCTGAGGCGCTATCTCCCTCATATACACACTTGTGTCCATTCACATCAGAGGCGCTTTTCTTGCTAACACTAATAGAGACACCTACCGGAGGCGCTACCTCCCTTATATGCACTTACGTCCATGCACATCAGAGGCGCTACCTCTCTCTAATACTATACTTTGCATAAACCTGGAGGCGCTACCTCCCTAACATACCCTAGTGACACTCACCTCAGAGGCGCTACCTCTCAAAGAAAACCTATTGTCACTCTAACTGGAGGCGCTACCTCCCTAAAATACCCATTGGGCCACACTCATCAGAGGCGCTACCCCCATCAAACGTGACCCACATATCAGAGGCCCTACCTCTAAATACTACCACAGTGTCATTCATCTCAGAGGCGCTACCCCTTACTAAAACTGATGGAGACACATACACATCAGAGTCGCTACCTCTCATTCCTTACAAAAATGCCATTCACATCAGAAGCGCTACTTCATCAGTTACATGCTAATCCATTGTGCTTTGCACGCGTGGGTTTGAATCCCATCCTCGTCGCCAATGTTGCGAAGTGACTTGCAGGCTTAACTTAGGTTATATATTAGGTTTATTCAAGACACTTCAGTTACAGTTACATGGAAGTAAATACAGGGGTATGGAGTATTATCAGCACTGGCCCCATCACCCAGGCAGGGGAGCTCTAACTGCCTGCCTCAGTACGGAACCCTCAGATCAGCATTCCATCATTCACCCAACAACATTCCATATGACATCACTCACTCACATATGGCAGATCAACACAGACAGTAACTATATAACACATCTCCCTCCTTTTCCAAAGCCACACACACACGGGAAGTCACAACGTAACAGGTACAGCCACAGGAAGCATTGTATGCCAATAGGAGGCACCGTCAGCACCTCTGCAGCACGTGCACCATTAACAGGGGGCATCCAAGGGCGCATGCACATGGCTACCACACCTAGACCCACACATGGTGATGGACACACGCCGCTGCAAACACATCAGACCACAATGACCAGAATGCACCTTGAGTGTGCTGCAGTGCAGATCCACACCCCATCACCCAACTGTTAGTCCACCCATGTCCCCAGATAGGAATCGGAAGTGAGAGGATCCCACTCCTTATTCCCTAAAGTATTGTGTGAAATGAATACGGAGGAGTAAACATGTACATCAACATCACACAGAGAGTATCTCATCGGTGCATTAAAACATGTATCAACTGTTAAACTAAATGAACATTTATCATCATCTAGTGATAGAGGCACATCAGAAGACAAATGCTTACTTCCCCTGATCAGCAAGTCATAACATTAGCCCTATCCTGTGGGACTCCATGCACCAGTGGCCCAACCATCTCCAAGGAGCGGTGCAGGTGGAACCCGGGGCAGAAGGCTCCCGGTATCCCTTGCACAATTATTGAAGGGAACATTACTACACACTATTACAAGTCAAAAATGTGAGTTCATGCCTATTCATAATGCGTAAAAGTGGCCCATGCACCCCGTTACCTGTAGTGTTGTGTTGGCCACCCATGCCACAGAGCCAGCCCATATGCAGTCAACCATCAGCCACCACAGGACAGCCGACTCAAAAACACAGGGCTCATGTACAGGACAAATAAAGCATGGCCTGAAATAGGAAGGACATACTCCCATCACACAAACACATTGCATGGCCCTGCTGCTCACAGGAATGCCCACAGTGTATAATGGCTAAATATTCTGATTCTGCCGACCCATGCATGGTACAAATGCCTGATGTTGCCATCCCATCCCATGCAGGTGCTCAGGATACCTGCAGCACACCTGGCTGATGACCCTTGTGCGTGACCCAAGAACACCATATGACCACGCATGCAATCATGCCCAGAGCCAGACACGCATCTGCATAGAACAAACTTTTGGACAAGGCACGATTTAGGTGCCTAGATAGCACCGGAGATGCCCTCATATATGCCCCGGAAAAAGTTGGGAAAATCGTCTTGACATGTGCAATGCTGCACAACATTTACCTCAGGCGGAATGTGCCCCTACCCCCTGACGCAGACAGGCAACCCCCAGGGGATGATGGTGACCATGTGGCCGGAGTCAGGGCTGATACACAGAGGGATGGGGAGGGGGAGGGGAGGCTGGGCCATCAGGAACTGATCAATATTTCTTTTTTATCAGGGTGACCGGACCCAGAACACGACCTGCACATTTTGAATAAAGAGCACTAGTACACAATCATGAATTTCCTTGCAGTTTCTCAGATTTGAAAATACCTTAATTTATGTGAAACTAACCCCATGCCCATCCCCCCACTACCACTAACTCCCCAGCACAAAGTCTGACCCCCACCCACCACCAACCCACTAACTCCCCAGTACAAAGTCTCACCCCCACCCACCACCAACTCCCCAGCACACAGCTCCCCTATGCCCCCACCAACTCCCCAACACAGAGTCCCCTGTCCTCCCACCCAACAATGTGTCCATGTGATGGCCCCTCAGGCCGATCGTGCACAGTCGATTCACTGGGAACGTGACTGCTTCCCATGTGCACCAGATTCGGGAGAGCTCTGTAGCAGCCGGCGCTGTGACCTACGCCAAGGGTTCCCTGTTGGCACTCCTTGGTGGGGGTGGTGGAGGTTGATGGGATGGAAGCAGGCATTTGGATTTGCTGCCGGAGGAGGTTATTTGGTTCCAGCATTTGTTCTGCACTGGCACATGGGTGCTGCTGTGGGTGCCTGTGGTGACTCACACACACTGCACTCAGTCGCAAACCCCGGCTCATGGATGTTCACACTCGGGGATGGTGTGGCGGGATGTACACATTACATTTGGTATTTGGGTGGGGTTGACTCACGTTCCGCCTCTTGGGTGGCAGCGTTTGCCTCACTCCTTTGACTCCTTTATTCCTGCCATGTCTATGATGCTGCTGCAGCGCTCCTCCCATGGCATGAGCTCCAGTAGTGGTGGTGGTGATCCGTCTCCTGTTGCCATGCAGTCTGTCCAGTGCTGGACTAGGATACCCCTAACCCGCAGGTCGTTGAAGCGCTTCCTGCAGTCTTCCCCATCCCTGGGGACATGGCTGACTGCAGACACCTTCTGGATGATGGTGCATTCAGCGCTTTCAGACAGTTTTTTATGGTGCCCCATACAACTCCTCATAGTGCCCTAACACCTCCTCCCCAAGGACGCTGAGCTCAGACTCTGTACATTTTGGCTTACAGAGCCGATCCTGGGCTGACCTGCCCCTTACAAGCTCCTGTGACATTTCTTGTGTTCCGTTGCTCTGCATGGCTGCCAGGGTCTCCTATTTTTTATGGATTGTGATTTCCAAAATGGCCACTGCAGTGTTTTCCGTTCCGCTGTTGACGCATTTCCTGCTCGCTATTACCTCAAGCTATTACTGTGCACTATTACCACGCAATGTTGGCTGCTGGTGGTGCTAGCGCTATTTAGGCTGGGATTTCAGGCATTATTTGGGTCGAGCAGTATTAGCATTAACGCCGGTGACGTGTGCGCGTTTCCGCTGACTCGTTATAAAGCGGTTTCCTTGCGACTACTCCTAACGTTAACACAAATAGTGCTTGACTGTAATCAAGCCCAGATAACGCCCAACTCGTGATGAGGCCCTGTGTCTTTAACTCTGGTGAGGAGCTCATAAGAGGAACAGGACAATGCTTCCAGAGGGTTGTGTCTGCACTCGTTTATGCTTATGGAAAAGGAAGGTGTTAAAATAGTTCACATAATATACATGGTCGGTCATGTCATCTATTTTTTCTAAATCGTCTTCAGGATCTAACATGCTCCTTGAGCAAAAACTTCTATCTTGGATCTCCACAGGTCCCTATAGGTGTCTGCGATGTGCATCTTAGTGGTTGCTAGCCTAGATTCATCTGTCACCAATAGTGTATTTACCTGGATTTGCATACTAGGCCTACAGTAGGGTTATACTGGCTTGTCCAGAAGTGTCCTACCTAGAGTGGGTATCTGCCGTTATGTGTAGAGACTCCCCCCCACTTCAACCCCTGCACCTCCCTCTTATGTATTGGGTTTGGAGTGTGTGCAGTGCTAAGGTTGAAATGTTCAACTGTTGGCTGATTTCTAGCTTCTTCAGTGAGGTTTAAGAAATGTCTCAAAATCAAAAAGACAGAAAATGTGAGAAGGCTTATCCACAGCAAAATGAAAAACCGGATCAATGGTTAAAAAAAACGTTTACAAGTTTCCGTGAACTTTGGATGATCAAAAAGTATTCATCTTTAGCTTCATCTTGAGAGTGGATGTTGTGCTTTGCTTTGTTTCTACCTTGTTCCTGGCTGTTTGGTTCCCGGAAAAACAGACTTGTTTTCATACAACGTGGCGGTTTCTGGAGTTATTGTCAACGTCACGTTTTCATATGTCTTTGCCTGCTTTTCAGGTTGTTCAAGAAAGTGAATCTCCTCTCGCGGGAACAGGGGAGTAACCATCTGGAGGTGCCTTAAGGTGGTCGACGGACACTTGTCGAGTACCTTCATCAGGAGACATGGCTGGTAGTACTGCTGTTCTTGAGCCTTTATGTTTCAGTACCTTCACAGGAGGTCTGTAGCATGGTTGAAGTGCTGCTTTGTCATGAGTCTTCATGAATCTTCTTTAGGACTTAAGGGCCTCATCACGAGTTGGGCGGTAGCTCTTAAATGCGGTGGTAACGCTATTACCACTGCATTTTAGAGTCCACCCAATTATGAGTCGGGTGGAAAGTGGGTCATTTACCTCCAGCATTTGCTGGAGGTAAAAATGACCCCAATCCCCCGATTTCAGTGCTATTACCACTGGCGGTATTTGCGCCGACAGTAACTGCACCACCCATCCCTATTGGGTCCATGGACCCATGGGAATGGGGATTTACTGCCTTACCACTACTGGTGATCTGGTGTAAATTGCGCCAGACCGAGTAGCGGTAATGCTATTTGCGTTGGCGGTATCCCGGAGCAATTACTGCCAGATTTTCCTCCCACGTCGTGATGAGACCTTTAGTCCCCAGATTTGAAGGTCAGTTTGTGCCTTCTCTTTGCCTTGATGCTGTGGTGCTTCTTCACCATTGATGGAGTCTTTTAGGAGATTTATGAAATAAGCTGATCTGGCCTGTTGAGAGAACTCATATACAGTGGAGTGCCAAACTGCAGCTCGAAAAGATGTTTTAACCTCACATTGAGAAAGGCAAGGTAGATTCTTTATATAACACTGCATTATGGCGACATAACTCACCCAATTAACATCAGAGGAAAGGATGCATTTGGTCAAGGTGTGCCTTTCTATCCTATTGGCTCTTTCTTATGACACCATAAGCTTGTGGGCAAAACAAGTTTGTGTGTTGTGTTGGAGCAAATGAGATGCGTCCCCGGTACTCGCAGTGTTTGCATGCAAATACCCCGTCCGCACCTGAGCTAAATCGCCTGGAAACTCAGTGCGTACCCTATCCGCACCCTAGCCAAATCGCGTGGAAACTCAGCACGTACCCCGGACACACTGCAGCCAAATCGCGTGGAAACTCAGTGCATACCCCGGGCGCACCCCAGCAAAATCGCACGGAAACTCAGCATGTACCCTGTCCGCACTCCAGCCAAATCGCATGGAAACTCAGCGCGTACCACAGATGCAACCCAGCGAAATCATGTGGAAACTCAGCACGTACCCCGTCCGCACCCCAGCCAAATTACATGGAATACCAGCCTGGTAGCGGCATGGTTACCTCCATACTCGGAATGACCCCCTAAAACTGATCAACATTATCCAAGAAATAAAATGCACCTTAGAAACCTACTACCTTCCTCACCAGGTCATGATAGGCAACCTCACAGAATATGCTAGGCAATCTAGAACCTTTATCACCAAATCATTATAGGCAATCTCATAGAGGCCTCTTCCCCCAATCCATAATCAATACCTCAATACCTTTCTCAAGGTGATATCAAATGCAGGGTAAAATGGGCCATTTATGCTAACTAACATAAAAGGTAGGGAGTTGAAGAGGACTGGAAAAAACTGGATTCAAAATCAAAATTATATATTGAAAATAATTGAAATTGGAAAAATCCAAAAGACACTTATTAATGCACCATGGTCTTTTCATCAAAATGCATTAGATGAGGATAGCATGCTTTAGGTGTCTTCTCTTATTGCCTTAGGCTGTGAGCTGGATAAGGTGCCTTGGAGAAAAGTAAGCTTCTTTCCCCAAGCAGCTCACGAGAAATTCAAGTTCTGCCCAAAACAAAACAAAAAAACCTGAACCCAGTTCAGGGATTCAAAAAATCCAGAAAATTAATTAGGAGTGGGATCACCCCTCCCATCTGGGGAGCATCTGCCTCTATCTTCCTGCCAGCTTACCGGAACAGCAGCCTTCAGGGGTTGAACTCACCCTGTTATATACCTCCATGGGCTCCCTATTTTCAAGGCTTTTCATGCCTACTCTCCCTAAAATGGAGCTACATTTCGAATAAGTGCGGTCGTGATTGGCTAGTCCTTATAATAGATACGGCTACAGAAGTCTCTAAAAAAATTGAAATGGATATCTCTAAACTACAAGAGGAAATAAAAAAAGACCTAGACCTTGATGCTTTCAAAATGAAGTTAGATCTACATCTCAAAGAACTTACAGAATTTAAAAATGACACCAATGTTGATCGCATTAAGAGGATGAAAAAAGATCTGTCTACATTTGCACACGAAAAAGCATTTCCTTACATTGTCGAGGGCTTTAAGTTTGGCAATAATTATCAGGGTACTAACACTCAAGCACCTGTTAGAAAAAGGGTACATTTTCGTAACACCTCTTATAGCTCGAGTGAAGATGGGAGTACAGGTACTGCAGACCCTATTAATCAACAAGGAGGAGGTAATAGTAGGGGTCGAGGACAACGTTATCAAAATAAACAAAGACAAGGACGTCCTTTTTTAGGACAAGGGCCCAACCGAGGAGACTGGGGCAACCAAATTCAAACCCGCAGTCGATCGAGGAATCAATGGTGATCAATTTATCCAATTACGAATTGAGCATTGAGGAAGAAATGGTTCTGAATAAAGGTTTGAATTTTGTTGCCACCAAATACCATGATCCATTCGAGTTCAGATCTGAATTCCACAGTTTTATGCGGAAGGTCCATTTGAATGAGTTTTTTCGTAATGACAATGTGTATGAGAATGTTAAACATACGGGTCTTAGAAATAAATCTACTTTTTGTGCCCCTACACACAGTTATACCCCTGAATCTCGTGTCTTCGAGAAACAGGTTCTTAAAGAGGTATATAAATTGGAACAACAAGGCATACCGCATCATTCAAATTTTGGTAATACTCAACGAGAACTGGTGTTACGGTTGGCCAGATTACAAGATGTAGTAGTGAGGCAGGCCGATAAAGGCGGAGCCATAGTGCTATTGAACCGTGAGGATTATGTGGGGGAATGCCAGCGTTTACTGAGTGATGGCAGAAGTTATCATTCCATACCTTCTGATCCATCTATTGCTATGATGGAGATCATAGAAGCCAAAGTACAGAGTGCATATGAAGCAGAAATGATCAGTAAACAGGAATGTGATTACCTCATTAGAAAACAAGGACGTGTACCGGTTTTTTATATTCTACCTAAGGTGCACAAGAGCCTTACTAATCCCCCAGGCAGACCAATTGTGTCTGGAGTCAACTCTATCCTTGAACCCTTGTCCAAATTTGTTGATTTCTATTTAAGACCATTTGTGGTCAAAATGGATAGTTACCTAAGAGATACTTCGGATGCTATCAACAAAATTGAAAATTTACCTTTCACCGCAGGCCAGTTCTTATTGATTAGTCTGGACATACAATCCTTGTATACAGTTATTCCTCAAAGGGCTACTTTAGAGGTTATAGAAGAAACTCTACGAGAGAGGGTAGATGGTCATCCCGTCAGTAATGCCTTCATTATGTGGTGTGCAGAGTTTGCTTTGACTCGTAATTTTTTTCAGTTTCAAGGAGCATTCTTTGAACAAATTGAAGGCACAGCCATGGGTGCTGCCATGGCACCCAATCTTGCTAATCTATATGTGGAATTTTTTGAAAAAACGGTCATTTATCCAGTCACCAACCCGTATAAGAAACACCTTTTGAAATGGCTTCGGTATATAGATGACATTTTTATACTATGGGAAGGAACAGCTGTAGAGGCAGAACTTTTTGTCGAGTGGTTAAATGCACAGAACCCTTTCTTAAGATTCACTAAAGAGATCAATGCACAAGAAATTAACTTCCTAGATATCACCATATTTCACCATGAAGGCCACCTTAAAGTTAAACCTTACAACAAGAGAACTGACAAAAATGCTCTTCTCCATTTCTCCAGCCACCATGCTAATCATATCAAGGAGAATCTGCCCTTCGGGCAGTTTTTGAGGCTAAAGAGAAACAGTAGTCTGGGGCAGGATTATAAAGAAAGTGCAGCTCTGTTGTCAAGAAAATTGTGTAATAAAGGCTATCCTACTGAGCTGGTAAAGAGGTCTTGCAAAAGAGCTTTTAACAATAATCGAGAGGCCTTACTAGAGAAAAGACAAACAGATGATAAAGGTGATCGGATTGTATTTGTCAATACGTTTTCGAACTTGTCATATAAAATCAAAGGCATTATTAATAAGACATGGAAGAAAGTGTACAATGCTGAATCGACTCCACCTCCATTGGTGGCTTTTAGGAAAAGCCAAAATATCAGACAGATGCTCATTAGGAATGACATATCCATCAAACGTCCATTAGCACCCAGGCAAACTACTTTATGGGGCCTTCCGCCTGTTAAGGGACATTTTCCCTGTGGAAAATGTGTGATGTGCGCCACGACGAAGGAAACAAAATATATTATGTTAAATCCTGATATTAAGTGGGTTCTTAATGAAATGACCAATTGTAACACGGAAAATGTTGTCTATTTAATTACATGTCCTTGCGGATTACAATATGTAGGCAAAACCAATAGGAAATGTCGTACTCGTATGATAGAACATCGAAGTTGCATAAAAAACCGAGTACTGCTAGCTCCTATGGTTAAACATTTTGTACAGATGAAACATTCCCACGAGGATTTCAGTTGGGTGATCTTAAAGAAAATTTATGGCAAAAATAAATCAGAAATAGATGATAAACTCATTCTATTCGAACAAAAAATGATTTACAGGTGCCAAAGTCATATCATTGGTCTTAATGAAGAAATTGACTGGCTGCATACTCAGAGATAAAAGGACATTGGGTGGTGGTACATCCCTATGGAGATATAGATATATCTGATGGGTCATTAGTGAGAAATATGAAGAATTAGTAAGATGCACTATGAATAGAAATGTTTTTTTCAAAAATGACACTGTTTTAGACTTTGAAAATATAATGTGATGAGTCGGATATGGTTCAGGTATTGTAATGTATTTGTGTAATGTGTTGTATGGTTGACTTCACTTTGTGTGGGCAACTTTGATTACCTAGAAACTATTACATTCAGAACTTGGTCTAATAATGGTCCCCTGGTTATGTTTTAAACCCCAGGTTTTTACCTGTCGAATGGACTAGACTTTCTCCAGCATGGAATTCTGGGTAAATTGTAATTGTGGTCACTAATTGGCCTTCCTTGGTAGGTGTATGTGAACGGGTTTATTGTACTTATGAGAGCAGTGGGTTAGCAGCCGAACCGCCGCGCTTACCGGATTTTTGTTTTGGGTTTCCGTAGCTGCATTGGGTGAAATTCCCGTCCTTATGCATTGTTATTGAATACATTATCGGTCGATTACCCATCATCGAGTTAATCTGTTTACTATGTTTATGAAATAAAGAAGGTTAGTCCTTCGTTTATGTCTCAGCAATAGGATGCACGACGTTCCATGAAACAAAGAAGGTTAGTCCTTCGTTTGTGTCTTAGCATTTGTTTACTTGAACTGCTTCTCATTATGAAAACATGGGTTTAGCAGCCGAACCGCCGCCCTTACTGGAATCGATCTCTGGTTGCCGGAACTGCATTGGGTGAAGTTTCCGTCCTCAATTAAGGTTACAACTATTGATATTTAGTACACTGTACTGCAGACGTTACTAATTGGGTATTAAATGATGGGCCATCGTTTTATACGAGCATTTATTTGGATTTTCTAATAATGGTTGATATTAAGTAAACTACATTGTATTGGGCATAGCGTGCTACAGAAATACTTGTGATATATTTTTTGTCTAGAACATTGATCAGGTTTCTTCTGTTGTAGGTTACAATTTTTTGGACAATTTAACAGCGACGAAGAATATGTAAACAATCTCTTTAACCACGCAGGAGTAGTGGCATGGCGTAATAGGTATATATGCATATATTGTTTTAAATGAGTGATAATGCTTTGGTGAAGGTTGTAGTTTCAAAAGCACTATAGGGTTGTTATGGAAGGTATGACCACATTGAATGATAGGAATACACGTGGGGTCACTACTTAGATGAGTAGGTTTATCGGAGCACTATATAGTTTTTGCGGTCACGTGAATTTGTGATGAAGTGAGGGAGTAGTGGTTGTGTTGTTCACACCACTGTTTGTTTGTTGTTCCTTTCTCAGCTGTAATCAGGTTCATGGTTACCAAAGAACCATTTATAGAACAGGATCAGACTTATTGAAAGAGGTCGGAGGGCATTTGGGTGCACTGTGGCACACCTACACTGCAGCAATCCTACTTGTGAGGTATGTAGTGACCATTGGGTTCAATTGATCTTGCCAGTATATAGGTACATATTTGAATGTTACTGGAATATAGTTAGCATTATGTAGCTGACTTATGTATTTGTGATGATGTTGATCTGTAGTGATACCCTATTTTTCTTTGTGTATTGAATAATTATAGGAGTACGGTTTGAAGAGTACTGTTGGGGCCCTGGATTACATGGTGGAGAAAAAATTAAAAGTGTCTTCCCCTGAAGAAGGTTCATGCATTTGGTGCCAAGAGGAACTGAAACATGTTGGGACTGTTTATTCTGAGTTAATAACACTCAGTGATTGGAAATGTTTAAATCATTATATAAATTTTATATGTTGATGTATTGTATTGTCATGTTACAGGAATGGATGTGAGTGAAACTAGTAATTTGTATTGTAAATGTATCCACTGTATGTTGTGTTGTGGGGTCCTTTTTACTGAAAATACTGTTTTAGAGTTAGTTTTATAAAAGAACAAGTTGGGTTGTGGTTCAACCTATTAAAATAAACTATTTTTGATATTATAAAAAAACAAATAAGTACTAGGTCTATTTTTTCAAGACTATTGGTATAAAGAGGGTTTTTCAGCATCACACGATATGTAAAGATCACTGTTGAGTGGGGAATGTATTTTCTGTCTCCTTTATATGATGATAATGTTGGTTATCCCCTAACCGTGAGAGAGAGGGAATGTTAAAATAAGGGGAACGGTAGACCTTTGTAAAGATAGATACTCTCCCTAACCTTCAGCGGTAACTAGGAATTTCACCAACAATGGTTTTTTAGCAGACTGCACTGTCCATGTGTGCAGCTTGGGAAATACATGCCTTCTGTCCTTCGGTGAAAGCTAGGAAGTTTGCCAATAATGGATTCTCAGCTGACATTACTGTATTTGTGCACATACTAGTTAAGGATAATTCTCTGTCCTTCAATGTCATTTAGGGATGCTGCCAAAACCTCTAATTTTAGTTCTCTATTCCAGTAAACCTGACCAACCAAGGATAACTCTCTGCCCTTCAATTGCATTTAGGGAATTTGCCAACAATTGTATTTTTATCTTAAAGCACCCTTCTTGTGCACAGAATGATCCAGGGCCGTGGTGGGACATGGCCCTGTTCTTCAAATGCAATTAGGAAATGTTCATGAACTTACCAGCGAACAGTTTCATGTTTAAAACTACATTATAGAACTACAGAAAAGACTGCATTTTGTAGTTCAGTATTTGCCATTATCTATGTTTTGAATTGTGCAAGAACATTGCTTACTTCCCGGAGAGAGTTTACATAGCAGCTGACAGCTATGTTTATTTAAGCAGAGTATGGTGTACCCAGCTTCAAGGTCGCTGGTGCACAGCCTGCACTAATGAAAAAAACTTGAAAGTACTTGCATTTTAGCAAAAGGCTGGCTTAACATGAAAAAGAAAATCTTGCGGCCTGCTTTTAAATGTGTTTTTATCGAACTGCATATTTCAGTATTCATGAAAGGTCTGTTTGCGGCTCAGATGCTTGGCTAATATGGGCAGACCTAGAAAATACATGTAAGTATGTGAGTGGGTCTCTGGTGGTCTGCATCCTATATGAGTCTCCAGTGTGGGCCTGAGTAGCTTGTTATAGAATGTATTCTCTCTGTGAATGCATGTGCATTCGGTTTATGGGTGACGATGTGTGTGATGTCATGTCTACGATATGAGCATAGTAGAATGTTAGCAACAATGTGGAAACCCTTCTTCTGAGAAAAAACACAGCACAACTATCTGTTCTATGGGTATGTTCCCAATCAGGAAGGTCTACAACCACGTGTTAGCTCAATGTACCTTTCAGACGAGAAATATTCATTTTTCATACCATTCTGGTCCCGCTACAATAATAATGACAGTACAGCTTCAAGATCCTAGGCAATTCTCATCTAAACAAGAGTACTGTCAGCTGCCTTATTGGGCATCATCAGTGAGGTGACGCTGAGTCGCTCTATGTACAGTGAACAAGGGGTCCATGTCTGGATTATCCTCAGTAATTTAGGGTTAAATCTCAAGTTTCCAACAATTTGCAGCAATGTGGGAGACCCTCTACTTAGAATGAACAGGCCAAACAAGCTGTTCTATAAGTAGGTTCCCATTCAGGAGAGTTAAGAACCACGTTTTAGATCACTATCTTTTGCAAATATGTTAGAATGTTACTCTGCAGGTGGGCCTGGGTGGTGGAGATCTGGTGGGTTTGCTAAATGTCTGCTTGATGTATAGAGGTAATACAGGTGTATGCATCTGGCGCTGCTGGACCCGCAGACTTTCTTTGCAAAATGTTGCTATATTAACTCTCATCTGAAAAACAAGCAAGGATCGTTTGAAGTATGAAGACTATCTTCCTAGTTCCAAGAACGGTAAATGTTCCACCAAATTGATGCGCTGCTAGTTTACAAAAGTAAAAACAGGCATGTTAAATGAGCAATTCCTAATGCCTCGAATGCTAATATCCATGTCAAGCGAGACTTATATGAATATTTTATTTGCGTTCAATTGCCAAACGAATTTAACAATACATGTTTCGACCTCCAACAGGTCTTTTTCAAGGCAAAGCTCTTAGTAATGCAAATGTGTAATGATATAAACACATGTAATTATGTGCACACATGAAGAAATAGTATTGACAATTAAAACAGTCAGGTGCCGATATCCAAATATATGGGATCATGGACATAGGTTACAGGGTAACATAAACCATTATATAACACATTAAAGCATTGCATACATTACCAAGTCCCATTATGCACAGGAATGCAGGTGCATATCATCATGAATCAACAATCCCATGAAACACAAAGGAGAGAAAACAAATACAGACTGAGCAACAATATCAGCAAACGTAAAAAATTATTTTGTTGCATGTAATTATGAAAGCTTCTGTAACAGGTGCACGGTTAGTCAAGCATAAATGATAATATCAAGTGTGGCCTCGGCTCAAGCACAACGCCTCCGACCGTCATTAGCCTTCTGCACCCGCCAGCCAATTTATGTGAAGGTGAAGGAACCATATTAGTACTTAGGTGTGAGGGATGTCATCCGAATTGATGGAGTCATTTAATAAGGTGATAGGATTAAGTGAAAACTATTCACAGGCATGTCACTGTGGTGTTAACAACCATAAAAAATTATATGTTACCTGATAAGAACTCCATCCACTGATCCCCTGCGCAGTATCAGCCTTGTAAGCAAAACAAAGTCAAGATTCTAATATCAAATACGCTGAAATAGAAAACGAAAATGGAATGTGCCTGCTCGTGTTCCATAGAGATCATTAGCAGCACGTTCCGATGCCTAAATCCAGTTAGTGCTGTAACGTGATATTACCTGTGCGTACATTGGTGCACGTTTGCAGTAATGTAATAGCTGTATTAAGCCGGTCAATCTCAAACGAAAGCAGCTGGCCCACGAATGGCCCACAAATGTCCGATCTACAAAGTCAACATGAACATTAACTATAAGCGTACATATTAAAGAGTCCAATGTTAAAGAATTGCAGCTGCTCACAAACATGCGTGCGTAGCTATCTTACCCCAAATATTCTGTCGTCGGTAGGCTCTATCTGAAAAGCATCAATTTGCATAGCGTTCATCCAGAGACTCCTCATATAGATTAAAGGAAAGCACCTATTACGTTGGTAATGGGTCACGGATCACGTGACATGGTAAAGTCACGTGATCAAAATACACTGTAACATTGAATGAGCAATCGGTAGATACCACAGTGCTGACATGGACTATTTGTGTGATAAATTGATGCCAATTGTAGTGAAAGCATTGTCACGCACGCATTGCGCTAATGTAAAATCACGTAAAACATATCATTGTTCAAACACGTGGTCAAAGCACACTGCAACTCTAATAGCCAATTGGAATAAACCAATGTTGACACGACCTGTCTAAGTAATGCCTTTCATAAACGTGCCAACTCCAAATGTAGTGAAATACATTTAATCGATCATCTTAATTGGAAATATCACTATATTAGTAACAAAATGTGTGAATAAATTGGTAGACAAGTGTATTTATGCTTGGAACTAAAGATGCCGGATGATATGAATTAAAACCAGATCTTAGAATCTGCAGTTAAACTAGCATAGTGTAATATTGTGAATGTAAGTAACAAAACTGACCAAGAATAATAGGCTGACCGGTGGCAGAAACGACAGTACAAGGCACCAAGCTCCGCCAATGTCACACATATATGACGACCTACTCCTGAACTTCCACCACATGAAAAAATGAATAGATACCACGTACAACTGCCCAATTACAGAAAGAGAGTAGTTCCGTGTCTGTGTTTAAACCCAAAGTGGTACACTGCAGTCGACAGATAGTACATGCTTCCAATTGTCGTAAAAGTGCAAGGCGGTCACCCCGCCTCGGATGTGCCCTTGCATGAATAAGACCAATAAACCTTTTGTCTTTCACATTGTCCATTTGATGTTGTTCTTGCCAATGAATAGAAATGCGCAATTTCGAATCTGCATTTTTCAAATGGGCAAAATGTTCTCTAATGCGTGTCCGTAATTCCCTCATAGTAGAACCTACATAGACTTTACCACAAATATA